>NW_015655565.1:1019385-1025957 GCF_001515625.1 Sinocyclocheilus rhinocerous | reverse complement strand
AATAATTTCGGTTGCCAAACATTCGGTGCATCCCTAGTATTTACTGTAAACCAAATACAGTTTGCTACTGTAAATCTTAATTACAGTAACTTACTGGCAACAGTAAGTTACTTTGAAATGTCTAACAGTGTATATAATTAAGTTGTAATTTAAAAGAACAAAAGAAAATAAATATAAAATGAAAAACTTTAAATGTTTTTGAAATAACAAAAATGTTAAAATGTTGTCTTGGTAACTAACTGAAATAAGTTTAATTTAAAGTACTTAAATTACTAACTAAAATAAAATAAAAATGAAATAAACTTTAGAAATATTTTTTTTATATAAAAAAAGACAAAAGCACATACTACATTACTAAAAAAATTTTAATAAAATGTATTATAAAAATTCTAATAAATGTGAAAAAATGAAAAACTAAAATAAAAACAATAGAATAGAATAGAAAAATAGTCCGATAACCAATATGGTACCATTATATTGTGCATACCAACCATAGAAAACCATCTATAAAAAATTATTTTATAGATGACTATAAGCTGCCCATTTTAAGTTACTTTAGATTATTAATATCTCTTATTGTGGCTATAAAACGGATTTGTTTTGAAATCTGCTTAAATCAGCCAACCAAAAGAAGGGCAACTTGTACTTGATGTACTTGCAGGTTTGGTCATGCCTCCAAGCTCTATCCGTATGATGATGATGAGGGCGAGGCCTCTGCCCCGGGGCAGCTCTGGTTGCAGAACCACTTGACAATACATTTTATGTGACCGACATGGTCGACTACACTGTTTTCAATGACCACAAAACACATCATCATCATGTTTACCTCAAACAACAGCTGGATTATCTTGTACAGACAAGTGATGATGACGTCATTGTACCTCTAAAAAAAAAAAAAATCAGCATGTGATTCAGTATAATCTAAGCCCTAAAACTGAACATATGTCCCAGATTCTATTGCAATTTAGGTTTAAAGAGCTGTGGCCAATTGAATTGACGTACATGTAGTGTACTGGAACATCTTCAGAAATTTTTACTAGACGCTTTTGACAGATAGAAAAACAAAAAATAGTAACGTGCACTATAGTCTATTTAGTGTTGCAAAATGGATAATTTAGCTCAGTTCCTACAATGCACAATTCGCTGCCAAAATCTGTGGCGTGTTCTGCCAAATCTGCCGCCGAACAAGCTCTGAGACGTGCCGTCAAAGTCAGAACGAGATCTCAATCTCCTCTTTTAGAGATAGACATCTCCTGAACACCCCACACACCTGCAGCACAATGCCATGTCTGGGCCGCAGCTGTGCAGACACAGAGGACTGTTCTGTTTCTCTTTTATGGAGTTGTTTCCGCCTGTAAGTGAGCTGAATTAGAGTTATCTGATGGTGCTGTGCACAAACCATTTTCTGCCCTGTCTGGTAATCCCTTGTGACCTCCAGGAGTAATATACTTCATAAGGTGGTAAAACCATTTAAAAGTGGTTGTGGGTAAAAGGGCTATTCACCAAATGCAAATATTCATCAGACCAGATTAATTATCAAAAATCCTTTGAATTAGTTTTTCTTTAATTTTACTTAAAAGTTTATATTTTTTATATTTATATATATTTCTATTTATAATTTTTTTTATTATATGTTATTTTGCTGCCTGTTTTTGTCATTTTATTAGTTTTTTATGCCTGTATAGTTTTTATTTATTTTAATTTTAATTTTAGTTTAAATTATTTTAGTATATCAAGTTAAACTAAATGAAAACCAGAAATGTTTCTTTGGCAACTAGCTGAAATAAAATATGTTTAAGTTTTATTAAACATTTTATTTAACGTTTAGTTAATGTTTATTTTATTTCAAGTAACATTTTTTTAAGGACTAAATGAAAATTAAATTCACTCCAGTACAATAGGTGGCAATGATTGATAAATTAACTATGCAGGACAAGCAAGCAAGACAGACTAATATTACAAATAAAAATAAAAACATGTTCTAAAATCTTATAACTTGATAACTGAAAACTGTTCTACAATAGCAAACTTTTGTGCCATTAATTTGAACTTTAAACATGTGACACTAATTAAATAACTATTTAATGTTGCAAATATTATTATGAATACATTTCTGTTATATCTAAACTCTAAGAAAAACTGTGCATGCATGTTGCTGTTTCAGCCCACCAATTACACTCATACATAACAGCCACATGGCACATTTAAGATGTGCCATTTCCACAGAAACCACAGATCCAGTTCTCCCTGCTTTGAGATCCCTTTATATCACAAATTAAATGCTTGGAGAAGGGCTCTACCCACCCTCACCAAGCTTCTAATTACCCGTGGAATCATCAGATCGGCCCCTCATGGACTGTTCTTGATCACTCACAGTACTGTAATCTTCTGTCCTCCAGCCCTACATACTACCAGAACTCAGAAAAAAGCATCACTCTCACTCATCAGAACAAGGAAATAGTTTTAAATTGAGCTACCACACAGATTTTAGTCAGAGTACACACCATTCTTAATTCTGAGAGGAATAACAAGAACTGACAGAAGCACAATCTGTTCAATATGTGGTATTGTTGTATGTGTCGATCTTTCATCTTTTCAATAGAGTGTCGCAGGAATGAGTCATTAAACCTAGAAATGAGTCAGAATTTTAGCATTTTGGGTTCTATCATCCGGAAGAAAATTTTTTTTTAATGGGTTTTCGGTTCAATGCCTGTAATAAGGTTGGTTATTAAAAGCTCAAGATATATTCCAAGATTTATTTTACGACATAACATACTCCACATATAATAAAATATAATACTCCACTCATGATATTTTTAAGCTTTTACATGTCTTGGAAAAGATGGTGGTTAACAAGTGGCTAAGTGGGTCTACAGAGGTTGTCGGGACATCAAACCTCATCATAGGCATCAAGCTTTGCTCATTTGTGAAGATTCAAAAGATAATTCAAAAGTCAATGGAAAAACCTTATTGGCTATGATGCCAACTTGGCCAACAAAAGGTAGATCATTTCAAGATGCAGTATTCCTGCAGCACTCTATAATCAAATTCAAGATAGCGGATAAAGTAAGAGAATTAATTGTTAATTTTCATTTAATACTGATAGATTAAAATAGTTCTGTTTTACCAAAATTGTTTATTTTACCCAATATTTTTGTGTGCCATGTGTTGTTTTGCTTATTATCTTAGCAACATGCTAATGCTAATCCCTATTGAAATCAATTATGAGTCAAGTCTCCTGTGTAAAGCATTCCAAATCTGGCACGTATGAGGTTCTATGATGATTAGCCTTAAGCCTTAAGCCTTAAGTAGGATGACCATACGTCCTCTTTTTCCCAGACACGTCCTGGCCAGGATTTCTATATTGCCTAAAATATCCAGCTTTTGCTTTTGTTTTCCTGTTTTCAGACTTGCTGATGGTAATGATCAAAAAGTAGTTTTTGACCAATAACATGCAGGTATTGTACTTAATTGACCAATCGTGGCGCTTGAGCCTTGGGATCTACAGAGAACGGTCAAAGCGATGCAAATATGTGTACATATTAGGCGTGTTCAACTTGAAGCAGCGTTGAGCAGAACGATCAGTGTTTGACATCAAAGTAGCGTGAGAGCTATAGAGAGCAGACGGCTCCTTATGCTTTCGAATCACTCTCCCGGTACAAGTCGAACACACCTAATATGAATGCGTATTTGCATCGTGTTTACAAGGGACAGGCATTTTTCAATGCGCATTCCAAGGCAATTCTGTTGACCCAAGCTTGTTTGTGCTATCTGGAGAGCAGTTGGCATTATCATCATTACTCTAAATAGCCCATGGGTGCTGTTAAGAAAAAACCCCCACCAGAATCAGTTAAAGTCTAAGTTAAGAACAGTGGTTTAAAAGAGTTAATGATGAACTTTCAAAAGACCTTATACTCAAATGGCGCCAAATTATGGAACTTTGAACTCTTCGCTGCACTGCAGCTGTTGTGAAAGCTGGAATCATGCTTACGCCAGATTACTGGAATCTGAAGGTTAACAACTATGGTTTAACTTGTTGATCCCAGATGTGTGCTGTTCTTTTTGACGGTGAAACCTTACCGCAGTAATCTCACGCGCCCTGGTGTTCTCGTGCTGGGAACGGCCTGCTAAAGTCTCAGTCATGCTGCGTTATCCTGTTCTCTAAGAGCCAATAAAAGGTCGTGCTGATGAGGGGATCAGAAGTTTCTCGTTCTGTTATGCGGCATGGCACGATCACATTACAAAAGCCATCCATGTGAAACATCAGCACCAGTATTCCCCACACTGCCCTGCATTTTTCATAAAGCCTGCAGGATTGCGGTAGGCTTGGATGGATAAAGAGAAACCGTGGCGGGAAGTCCATTAGCACTCGCATTTCCTGTGTCAAACCAGACCCGCATGCTTCTGATTGTGTGTTGTTACGGGTGCTGAGAGACACAGTGGGGTAAAGAAATAACCACGTGACTATTGGGAGAAAGGAAACTAACCCAGACATATTGGCCACTGCTGACTCACAAAGTGTTGCTAAATCCGGTTATCCTCTTACGTGTTTAAAACCTGCTCTGCTGCACATGGGTAACTCAAAAGTCCACGCCTCTGAATACACACAAATTAGTAGGTAAATGAAACAAAATAATTACTAAATGATATATTAGCAGGTGTGGTGATAAACCCAGTTAAGGCAAGTAAACAACGCAGATGCAACACCCGCCTGCTGAGTAAGACGATCAACCTTCAGCTAGACATGTTTATGGTCAAGAAATGTCATGTGATGTTAGTGAGACAATAGTGGCTTAATCACTTAATCACAGTGCAGCATTCAAACAAAAGCAAAAAAAAAAAGGTTTGGCACTGAAATTGAAATGAAAAATCTGTCATCATTTGTTCACCCTCATTTTGTTCCAAATCTTTTTGAGATAGACATCTTTTTTCAAAAGTTTCTTTATTCTGTTGAACACACAAGAGGATATTTTGAAGAATGTGGGTAACCAAACAGTTGACAATAGCCATTGACTTTCATTGTATGGAGAAAAAAAAAATGGAAGTCAATGGCTACTGTCAACAGTTTGGTTGACTAAGATGAACTTTGTATAACTCTGCAAAAGCACTAATTTAAACATTTTCAACAATGTATTTTATTTTGGAATAACTTATGTCTTAAAATGAAATAACTTTATTTAAGACATATTTTACCTTGTCCTTTCTTAGAAATATTTATTTTAAGAAATGTAATTTTAGGTATTTCTGAAAATAAAATAAAATAAAATAAAATATTTCTTTCATTGTATGGAGAAAAAAAAAATGGAAGTCAATGGCTACTGTCAACAGTTTGGTTGACTAAGATGAACTTTGTATAACTCTGCAAAAGCACTAATTTAAACATTTTCAACAATGTATTTTATTTTGGAATAACTTATGTCTTAAAATGAAATAACTTTATTTAAGACATATTTTACCTTGTCCTTTTTTAGAAATATTTATTTTAAGAAATGTAATTTTAGGTATTTCTGAAAATAAAATAAAATAAAATAAAATAAAATATTTCTAAAATAAAATCAAACTAAATTTTAAAAATAAAACAAAATGTAATTTCCTACAATAAAAAAAATTAAATATTTCTAAAATAAAATAAAATAAAATAAAAACATTTCATATTAGCTTACGTTTAAGGATTTAAAGATTTCATTCTAGGTGGAGCATTACACAAGTCCATTTTTGTACTCATAGAAAAGCAAAACAGCTCATACAAGACCTCCTACTCAACAGGACCTGGGGACTGAACTTGGCTGAAGAGCAAAGCACATCAGGAGGGAATCTTCCTTTGCCATTTAAACATGCCTGAACAAGATGACATGTTTGTCTGTTTGTGAGAAACAGGACATTTTGTTGTCTTATAGGTATGCGCCTTAAAACATGAAGCAAAGCAGGTCATGCTGTTCATAATCCCTGCCTGCTCACCCTGAACCAGACCAGGCCTGCCGCACAAAGCCAAGTACGCAAGCCAAGGTCTTTAGAAGAGTCTTAGTCAGACCAATATGATGGGGCCAGCAAAAGCGGAGTAATGAAAACTTACTATAACTGATAATAACGGCAGCATCGCCCATTTTTTATATGGTTTTATACAACAGTTCGTTCTGGTTCTCAAATCTGATTGGTTGAGAACCGTGAGATATTGTACTGGTATCGCTACAGGAACACCCTTTCACAATTTTGTATCACTCCGCTTGTTCTAGCCGGGTCTATGTTTTTTTTAAATTATTCACTGAGCTAATCGTAGAGTACGTTAGTTAATATAAGAAACGTCTAGCTTCGCGGTCGCTCTCTCGCTCTCATTTGGATAAACGTCTTGCCGCATTGTTTCTCTCTTATAACCTCATTATTTCTCACTAATAACCTAACTGAAGCAGCACATGCCCTTGATACGAACTCTAAAAGTGACGTATATTTAACTGCCAACTTGAGCTTTGAATCCATGGCAGAAGGAAGTAGTTCTGCACAAAAGAGGGTTTTATTAGGCACTCCGTTGTTTCTTGTTTAATTACACACATGTTCCGTCGAACTGTTGTATAAAC
>NW_015655565.1:1017377-1019157 GCF_001515625.1 Sinocyclocheilus rhinocerous | reverse complement strand
CTGATATAAACACGGTATCGCTCTCGTACTCGAGTGATATTGCTCATTCACTTAATTAGAGGCAGTACTGTTTGTACAGGGTTCAACCATCTCCACCCTGTTCATTAAGCACACTGTATTAGTACCAGCCCAACTAGGCCAAGTGCTGCATGGGCCTCTGGAGAACCTTGTCACAAAGAGTTGTGCACAAAAATGTTTTTTCCAACCCTATATTATTTTCTTTATGCCACAAAATATAAATAAGATGTTAGGCAGAATGTCCAAGCTGCTCTTTTCCATACAATAAAAGTAGGTGGTGATTTATACTGCCAGGTTCCACATAGAACAAAAAAGCACCAAGAAAAAATTTATGATGTTGCTAAAAAGAACATTATTTGGTGTATTTGGTGTAATGAAATTATGTTTATGCCCCTTACCATATTGTGACGCCCTGTCCGGCCGGACAGGTTTTCTTAAGTACCGGTGGTACCGAGTACCCGGTCAACCCGGTTCTTGATGCGCTATCCGAAAGCTATCCTCTTCCAGTGTTGCCAAGTCCACAGTTTTCCCGCGGAATTGGGCTGCTTTAACACTGTTGCCGCTGGTTGTTTTTCATGTCCACGGGTTGAAAAACGACCCCATTAACGTGATATTTAGCCCCTGGAATGCGAATTTTACCAGGGCAACCCCGCCAAAACATGCGTATTTTATCCTCGGAATCAGCAAACCCTAAAACAGACAACAGTTTACAGATGTTTTTCAGCGGCAGCAGAACTATGACTAAACTTTTGGGTGAAACTTGTTTACTTTTTTCATACTTTTATTACTTGTGGAAAAACTTGAAACAATTTTAAATAAGTATAAACAATGGCATTGGCTTTGTACATTTAATTTTTTTAACGTTATTAATAAAAATGTTGTTCAATGTACATGTCTTCAGGAGAAGGCCTGGCCAAAACAACAAACAAAACAGCAGCTAACTTACAGGAGGAGTACTAAATAATCTGTCCAGGTAAAAGAAAAGAAATCAACAACAGAAACTTTCCTCAACTCCCTCGCTAACCAAAAACAGGGATGAACAGTGAGTACAAAACAAAAATGGCACCCTCTCCCTACAGCTTCCAATTTAAACAGAGCAAACGAACAACAATTACAAAACCTTATTAATAGCTTGAAGAACTAAGTTAGAGTAGTCACACTACCTGTACAGTATCCGCACAACACTGCTGGACAACAGGAATACACTACAACAATCAAAAGTGACTTCATGAAGAAATGTCCCAAGTTTGCACCACACTCAGCAAACTTCTCAAACAACACCAACAAGTCTGGAGCAGGGGAGAAGTGAACCTCCCTCCAAATCGTTTCTTCTGCTCTTTTGTAGGTTTTGCTTCTCTGCAGCACATTCTCTGACGAGCACCACCTGTGGGCAATTTGCTACTGCCAAGCAAGCAGATAAAGAGAAAGAGAGCGAGCACATACAGCACATACACAGGATAGCATAACCACACCCAAAGGGGCGGGAAAAACACTTAAAAATAAATATTATTATAATACATACATCCTAGGGACGTAACAGTCTGTGAGTCAGAACAGCCGGCATTGTAGGCTACTCTGCAGGTTCAGGAAACAGTTCTCCATAAAATGTGGAATATTTGGGTTGAACTGTTCTGGAACAGTGTTGTAAATACAACTTAACCACTGATTTCTAGTCGTGTCCTCTTTTGGAAGGCCAAACAAAGTAGTTTCGCTTTCACAACGAAACACACAGCGTCACACACGGCGGGCTTGAGTGAGCGGA
>NW_015655565.1:997390-1015920 GCF_001515625.1 Sinocyclocheilus rhinocerous | reverse complement strand
CACAGATCTTCTTTATGCACCAAGAGCTTGTAACACTCCAAAGAGAAAGGAAAAATTCATATGACATCTTATGACCCCTTTAAGAAAAATTCATATGACGCATCATATGACCCCTTTAAGAAAAATTTATGTTTTATGTTATATATATATATATATATATATATACATAATCTTGTTTTATTTTTTTGTCTATTTTAATTAATGTTTTATATTTTATTTATTTTTTTAGCTTATTGCACTGCTTCTTTATTGCGTTTATAGAAAACAGATGCTTAGACATAAGATTTTCTAAGATTTTCTGTTGTGATTCAAGGAAGAGAGGAAATACAAATGAAATGGGGGTGAACAAATGATCACTATTTAAATTTTATTTAATTTCATAATTACCTCATTACGATGTCAGTCTAACAAATACAAAATATGTTTGTACAACACCATGTCTTAAACAGGCACAGTCTGCCACACTGAAAGTAAAATCTCATGTGATGCAATCATAGTCAGTCAGGATATATTTAATGTTTGACATACAGTCAGTTATGTGGAGCAGGATTTGGGACCAATGAGATTCCACTGTGGGCGGGGCTACCCAGTGCGGTGCTGCAGAAATACAGTATGAGCCTAGTGATAAACAAAATGCCCTGCAGCTCATTGTGACTGGTTTAAACAAAACTTCTAAACTGCATGGGGAAAAAAACAGAATTCATTATATTATTGATGTAGTCCATCGCATCTGGACACAGTGTTAGCAATGCCTTTCCTCTTTTCTGATGAGAGCAGTGCTGTTTGGAGACTGAGGAAAATAGCTCATCACTTGTCATTGGGCAGAAAGCAAGAGGTTGCTCCCCAAAGTCCTAAACACACAAGTGGATCACAAGATTTAACTTATGTTCATTCAATTAGAAAAGGACTAAACCAAATTGTGGAAGGAAGTGGATTGAATAAAAGCAGGACTTGACAAAAACATTAAACAGATCTTTGGAAAACATGCAAACACGTTGGAATTTGGCTGATAGCTATATTAAAGTAGATAAATAATGCATTATTTCCTTCAGAGTCATTCTGATGCACTTGATGCGCACTGCACAATTTTAATTGCTTGAAATATGACTGGAATCACTTCGAAAAGGAAAATATAGTTAAGTGCAACATGTGCAGGGCAAGTCTGTCATATAGGCTACATAAAATTATAATGAGAACATGTACTGTAAAATAATGTGAAATCTTTGTGCTCCCGTGTTTTAGTGCGTTGTTACGGGAAGAGCGCATTCACAAGGAGCTAGACTTTCGAGACTAGCACAGTTAAGTTCGCTAGTGCATTTGCAGCCTTTTGTGCAATTGTACATTGTAATATTGTGTTTATATTATGTATATATATCTGATTTATCTCATATGTGACCCTGTCATAAGGGTACATTTTTCGAAATTGAGATTTATACATCATTTGAAAGCTAAATGGATAAGCTTTCCACTGATGTATGGTTTCTTAGGATAGGACAATATCTGGCCGAGATACAACTATTTGAAAATCTGGAATGTGAGGGTGCAAAAAAATCAAAATATTGAGAAAATCGCCTTTTGGTGCAAAAAAAAAATCTAAATATTGAGAAAATCGCCTATAAAGTTGTTCAAATGAAGTTCTTAGCAATGCATATTACTAATCAAAAATTAAGTTTTAATATATTTACAGTAGGAAATTTACAAAATATCTTCATGCAACATGATCTTTACTTAATATCCTAATGATTTTTGGCATAAAAGAAAAATCTATAATTTTGACCCATACGATGTATTTTTGGCTATTGCTACAAATATACCCCAGCGACTTAAGACTGGTTTTGTGCTCCAGGGTCACATATAGAATTTGTTTGGTTACGTTAATAGAGCATTAATAGAGCGCTTCAGTTTACAGTTTTAAAGATCATCTTTAGCTCAGCGCACGCAGCTCAAACAGCAGCACACAACATTAATAACTGATTGGGACTGTCATTATAAATATAACATTATAATGAGAACACTATTATAATAAAATGTTGTGAATTCTTTGGTTTTAGTTGCCGTGTTTCAGCGCGTTGTTACGAGATGAGGGCATCCACAACAGAAGTTACACATTCTTTCTGACTATAGCACATAACTTAGTTCAAGTTCACTTGTTCATTTGCATATTTTTGTGCATATATAAGTTGTAATATTATGTTTATGTTGTATAAATATCTGATTCCCATATAGCCTAATTAACCCACTAACATAGTGCTTCAGGTTACCTGTGTTTATTCAGCTCTTCACCTACAGCACACGAGGCTCAAACAGTAATGCTGCTATTTGGTATTAATTTAAAGGGTTAGTTCACCCAAAAATGAAAATTAGCTTGTGTTTTACTCACCCTCGAGGCATCCTAGGTGTATATGACTTTCTACTTTCAGACGAATCCAGTCGGAGTTATATTAAAAATTGTCCTGGCTATTCCAAGCTCTATCATTGCAGTCAGCAGGTGTTGCAGTTGAACAGTCCACAAGTCGTCAAATAAAGCACGTGCATCCGTAATAAAACGTGCCTCACATGGCTCGGGAGGGGTGAATAAAGGCCTCCTGTAGCGAATCCATGTGTTTTTGTAAGAAAAATATCCATATTTCAAACGTAATAAACACTTTTCTCTCACTTCCGGTATTCTGTCATACGCTGAAGCTGTTCCGGCGGATGGCGTAAGACGTCGGCGTTGCGTGATTAGTGACAAATGCGGAGAGAGAACAAAACAAAACACCGGTCATGAATTAGAAGTACAAAACGAGGATTTGCAAAGAAAAATGTCGGAGGATTTCGATATAAACCAAGAGGAGACTGGTTTTCCTTTGCTAAAGTAAGGAAGCTTTGCTTCCTTTGCTCCTATAAACAAGCTCGTGAGACTAGCATATCTCAGAGGCGCGTGCGCTGCGCATACATGCTGCGTCATCCGCCGGAACATGTTCCGCGTATGACAGATACTGGAAGTGAGAGAACATTGTTTATTATGTTTGAAATATGGATATATTTTTCTTACAAAAACGCATGGATTCGGTACAGGAGGCCTTTATTCACCCCCCGGAGCCATGTGAGGCACATTTTATTATGGATGCGTGCGCTTTATTTGACGACTTGTGGACTGTTCAACTGCAAGACCCGCTGACTGCAATGATAGAGCTTGGAATAGCCAGGACAATTTTTAATATAACTCCGACAGGATTCGTCTGAAAGAAGAAAGTCTTAAAACCTAGGATCCCTCGAGGGTGAGTAAAACATAAGCTAATTTTCATTTTTGGGTGAACTAACCCTTTAAGATGTTTCTTTTTCAAAATCATTGATGAATTATTAATAATAACCACCACTTTTATCTTTATTTACCTTTTTTATCTTTATTATTGTCATCAACAATATGGTTTAATTAAAATAATTTCATTATTGTCTGTGCAGAGGCTATTCCGTTTTATTTATCCATGACACATGCATTTTGGTTCTTTACATGTAAATTTAAGTTTAAATTTAAATACACTGAAGTACTAAAATTACTAAAACTGAAACAAAAAACTAAAAAGCTAAATAAAATATTAAAAATTAACATATAAAGCTATTTCAAAATGTTAATAAATCCTATAGTTGTATATAGACAATACTAAAATGACAGTGTGGCTGTCAAGCAAGATTCTCAAAATTTTTAATGAATACCTTAAATTTGGATCTGCTTCTCACACAAAGCTATCATACGACTTGGAAAATAGTGCACAAGTCATATAGACAACCTTTATGCTACTTTCAGGTGACTTTGTGTCCTTTTTGTTGCTTCAAAGCCCCTGGTCACTATTCACTTCAATTGCATGGAATGACATGAGTGTGAGTAAATGATAACAGACCTTATTTTTGGAGGAAACTATCCCTTTAAGGTTTGAAACACTATTCCACTTCACCATAAAACATTCTTTGAGTTAAAGAAACGAAATGACAATTTACGAGCCCTCTAGTGACCTTGTAAGCCTCTCCCTCTATTGTCCCTTTATCATCCTTAAGGAGCTCTAAATATTGAGATCACATCTAATACTGCAGCTTCTCGGAAAAGACACCTGGAGACACAAACATCTCGATACAGTTAGAAATTGTTATACTTATTTCTCCACATCTTTTGAAAGCTTTTCTGATGCTCTGCTTCTACCCCACACAATTTAGCACTGGATGTTTTTTTTATGGTTTTTATTTACTACCCCCATTAGTCATTTAAGACAATACTCCTGATGTTCTTTTTTTCCCGCAGCGATACTATTGTTTGAGCCCACCCACTACCTGCACACCTGGAGCGTCAGCTGTTCTTTGGCTCCAAATCAAGCCACATCATGGAAACAGAGATGACAGTGCAGGTAACAAAAGAACGTGTATGAACAGCATCATGTTATAAACCGAAATGTGAAGGTGAAAGATGTGTTTCACAGACAGGATGATGATGGAATCTAACAAGCACTCAGTTATTAGAGAACAAAAGACTTAATTGAAGCCTTTCAGTGGTTCTGACACAGGGAATGGAATGAAAGTGTCTGGCACACATGGTCTTTGAAGAAGTCTTGCTGTTTTTCCTTCAATGTTTCAGTCATTAGAGAACGAACAAAACAACATCACTTCACAAACACAGCCGTTAGAGAAAGAGTTCACCCAAAAAGAAAAAGGAAATTCAGGTAGCATTTATTACTCTCATGTCATTTCAAACCTGACTTTCAGTCAAAACAAAAGCGAAATATAATTATGATGAAAATTGGGACTGGGGTTGTCAAGCTGTCAAGCTCTAAAAAACAAACAAAACAACATAAAAGTATCAAAAACATCTTCTAAAAAAATAACAGTGCTATCTGTTAACAGACTGATATTTTTGCTGTACTTTTGCGAACATGATCATTCGAAAAGATATGACTAAAAAATTATTCATTCATGAATCAGACATCTAATCTGATTTTACATGAGTTTGCCATATCAACTGAAAGTGAAGAGCATGCTATGTAATAAATAAACTAAATAATGGCAAGAAAACATGTTATGATATTGATTTTTCCTCACAGGCTGAATGCAAAAACATACAGCACAACCAGTGTAGTCTGATTTACTGGCTAAAAACTCTTTTAAGAAGCCGCTTTGAGTGAAGGGTTCGAAAAGATTCACAAACTCATCTATTAAATCAATAGCAATCGAACTGTATAGTTTTGGCCTTGTTGTTATTTTTTCATTAATATTTTCATACATTTAGAAGGTTCCCTGTATAACTTACAGCAACAGTTTAGAGAAACATTTGTAAGCAAAATGGGTGCCTACTGTTGGAAGCATTTTTAAAATTATGCCTTGGCAACTAGCAAAAATGAAAAAAGAACTAAAATTAAAACTGAAATAAAAATAAATGAAAGTTAAATAGAAATATAAAAAAATAATAAAAATGACAAAAATGACAAATTTAAATGAAAACTGAACATTATTACAACTTATACCCAAATGAATCAGAATCAAATTGTGAATTAGAATGTTTCAGGAAATGTGCATTAACATCCAGACCAAACAAGATTTTAAGTTACATTTTGGTCTGTTAATAACTTCAGAAGAAAGGGCGGACAGGATATTCCTTAAAAAATCACATTGTGTGTTCTACAGAATAAAGAAAATGTTGGAACAACATGAGGGTGTGTAAATGACAGAATCTGAATTTTTTCATTAACTATCCCTTTAAGAAAAAGCAGTGCACTTGACTTGCACAAGAAGCTCATTGTGGAAGGAATGCTAACCAAGTAACTTTACAACTCAGGTGTCGCCAACAGGCTGTCTGCATAATCATACCTGTATAATAAACACGTTCCTGTCCTCTGCCCCCATTCTCAGCCTCTTCACATCTCAAATGTTTCGAAGGGGGACCAGAGAACCCTCAGTCACACTTCACCTCCTTAAAGAGTCATGAGGGAGGATGACGCTACAGTTTGTTTTAGCTGTTGGCCTTGTTTTTTCTGTCCAGCCCCTGCAGTGTGGGGGCAGAGGAAGAACCATGTCTGTATGCCTCCTCACAGTTAGATTGTGACTCCCAGATTACAGCGCACTGAGGACGGCAACATCAACACTGTAGAGAGAGCATACACCACCACTAAAACCACACGCCCAAACATAGACACTGCTGGACATCCCTGCAACAAATCAAACTATGGCATCTCTGCTTTAGGGAGGTCACACAGTGGGAAACTATCAAACAAGGAAATCTGGTTGTCGTAAACAACTGTATTTATACAAATGCTGAAGAAACAAACAAAAAAAACACTATTTACACAAAATATTGAGCCACATATGTATGATTTTCCATACGAAGAAAAACATTTATGGCAGCAATTAAAAAAAGTGCACATTTCTTCAGGGTGTGAGGCACTTGGTTTAAAGTTACTGAAATATTTACTTTACCAGGAAGCCACAGAATTCTGAGAATTGCTGAGTTATTGAAAGGATATGAAAAAGGCATTTCAAAGATGACCACCTGACTACACCTAGTATGTACGAACACCAGTTTCCATAGAACTTAATGATAAGTCCTGTGAGCCGCCTCTCCAAACCACTCAACTTTATATGATAACATCAATAATAAATCCAAAAGGAATGGATTTAAACATCCCACTTCAAAAATGTGGGGAGACTGTCACATTTCCTCTTTTTTTGTTGCATTTGCGACCATTTTAGTCGTAGTCTAGACTCTAGAGCCCCTTCTGTGGGGTAAAATTAAGAGCAACTTAGTTTTAAATGAATATTCCACATTCCATACAAGTTAGGGTTAATTGACTGCAGTTGGGTTGATTAAATTAATTTCCACTTGTCACTCTTTTTCTTAAAAAAAAAAAAAGGCAAACATCTGGGTTACAGTGAGGAACTTCCAATGGAAATAAATGGGGCCAATCGGTAAACATTAAAATACTTTAGTATAGCCACAAAAAAATGTGACTGTTAACCAGATTTTAGTGTGATTTATTTAAAGTTTAATCCAATGTCACAACTTTTACCATTTAATTTTTTTACCATTACAATGTGATGCTGTAAAGCCCAAAATTACTATAAAAATTATGAGAACAATTATGTTAAAATAATGAATTTTTTTTGTGAAGGACAGCTTGAGGATACAAACTGAAACAGGATTATACCTGACTGAGTGGCGAAAAGACAATAAGATCTCATATTACAAGTGAACACAAAAACCGTAGCTGACAACAGAACAAACAAATCTCTGATTCAAAACTGCTGAAGGTGTGTAGATGTAGCACAGTTGGTTCAGAACGCAGTAAACACAGTAAACAGGAGTGGCCTAGTGACATGCAGGGCCTCTGGAAATAAATGATGCAAAGTGAAGTCATTGTCTGATCCAAGTGAACCACACCACTCAGAGAATAGGACATTCAAACGGTCACACAGGCTTATTGTTACGGGCAAGTTGAGCAGGGTCCTGTCTCACAAGGTCTGGCCGGAGCCGAAAGGCTCGTTGAGCATTGTCATGCTGCGATCTCTCTCAAGCCTCATTTAAGAAGTCCTCATCCAATTTTGTAAAAGACGACAGACAGAAGTTGTACGCAATACATTTCCACTGAACGCTGAGGTTGAGCACTGAGCACTGAGGATGCGCACCTCAGCTGTGGATTGATATAAAGAGCCAAATTTGAAGGTTTTATTTGTCTCCCACAAGTATCTGGTGCAATGGCAGCAAATAGTTTTTAGTGTTTCACAGACATTTTGGTGCAAAGCATCTTCAGAAGTGAAGTATCCTTGCATTCTTCATAAAGGTTCTAGTTCTTGAACGGTTGCCATGGTTAAATGTCATAAGATGGAGAAGAGAAGGATGGGAAGGGGACTAGAAAGTGCTGAAGGCTTAAAGCATACTGGTTTTGATGCAAAGCAGTGTACCAAAAATTACAGAGAACACTTCAATGCTAATGACCAAACAATGAGGCAGAAACACTGGACTGCAATGACCAAAAGTGACAGTAAAGACATTTATAACAATACAAAATGTTTCTACATCAAATAAATCCTGTTTTTTAGCTTTATATTCATGAAACTATCCTGAAAAAATTATCACAGCTTCCACGATAAATATTAATTGTTTTCAACACCGATAATAAGAAATGTTTCTTGAGCACCAAATCAGCATATTAAAATGATTTCTGAAAGATCACATGACAGTGAAGACTGAATAAATGGCTGCTGAACAATTAATATTAAATCGTAATAATATTTCAAAGTTTTTATTGTATTTTTAATCAAATAAATGCAGCCTTGGTGAGAAAAAAAGAGTCTTCTTTCAAAAACATAAAAAAAATCTTACCAACCCAAACTTTTGAAATATAGTTTTTATATATGGCAACACTGATCTCAGTAATGCTTTGTTTGTCAGAGCAGTCTAATGTGATGTGCTGTGCTGGTGTGGGGCAACCCCAGCTGTCCCGGGACCACCCTTTCACCAGCGGAAACAATTACGACTCCCAGTGGTGTCTCGGCTGTCTCCACATTAACAAACATGAGTTGTGGAGGCAGCATCAGCCGCAGTGATCTGATTGGATAGCTGGTGTAACCCTATGCCTAATTAATTACCAAAACACCCCACCACACACACACACACACACCATTCACCTGCATCCGGGCACGTGGCTCTGCAAAAGAGGTGGTTTGTTGATGGCACAGTCAGACAAAAGACAACACATGCCACATGCCACACACACACACCCACTCATGAATACCTCCATAAACATAAGAACAGAACACAGCTAAGCTTTAACATTATCACTCATTGCCCGCTTCCCAGCCTGATCTCTCGCCTACATACACAATGCAGCACAAAAAGAAAGTCAAACCTTTCACCAGTGTGGTCAATAAGAGTACACATCACATGAGTGACACTGCTGTAAACCTGTCTGGAATAACGGGCTGTACAGAACAAATGTACTCTGTCAGTGACAAACACTGATTCCAAGCAATGGAATAAATAAATAATAATTAAAAAAAAAAAACTTTTCACCAAAAATGTAACTACTGAATGCTCATTGATATGAGGTTCCATTTTACTGTCGTCTTGTTCTGTCGTCCTAACTGTCATCTTATTCTGTCGTCCTTACTGTCGTCTTGTTCCGTCGTCCTGTTCTGTCGTCCTAACTGTCGTCCTAACTGTCATCTTGTTCGGTCTTCCTTACTGTCGTCTTGTTCCGTCGTCCTGTTCTGTCGTCGTTAACTGTCGTCCTAACTGTCATCTTGTTCTGTCTTCCTTACTGTCGTCTTGTTCATACACGCCTACATATACTGATTTACCTGAACAAGTAGGAAATGACTGTAGACAAAGACAAATGTATAGTACAAAACACAAAGCGGTTGACTCATTTTTGACACAAATGGAACCCCATACATTGAGAGCTCAGTAGACTTAATAGTGGGAGCTTTATTGCTAGACTCCATTTAACCAGTAATGTGTTCATTCAATCCCAGGCAATGTAAGTCTTATTCATAATCACAGAGTCCTCAGCAGAGCATTAAACATCCTCACTACTGCAAAAGCACAAAAAGAAAGACAAACACATTCATGTCTAAGTCTAAGTACAAAATCTAAAGAAATGGAATCATATTGATATTATTATCTGCTCATACTAACTGGTAAAATCTTTTTCTAAAGAGTTGAGTTGATAATTCACCCAAAAATGACATTTCTGTCTTCATTTATTCACCCTCATGTCTTTCCAAACTAATGTCTTTTCTTTGGTAACCACTAACCACTGACTTCCACTGTATGGAGAAACAAACACTGCAACATCTCTTAAAATATCATCTTTTATGTTCCACAGAAGAATAGAGTCTTACAAGTTTGGAATGACATGAGGGCGAGTAAATGACAGAATTTTAATTTTTAGGTGAACTGTCCCTTCACTTGAAAAAGCTATTTTCTGTGAGAGTTGCAAAAGACCCCAAAAATTTGTATTCAGAGTTGGGAGATCACAAGATAATGCAGGTTCACCTACACTCTGTCTTAAAAGTATAACTTATAATAATAACATGCCAAATAATACAATAACTTCAGTTATAATGTTACAAAATGCAAACAAGGCTGTCATTGATCACCATGCCTTATATCAAGAGTCAAAGCAGGAGCCCATATGAGGGCACATATGCTCAGTCTGAGGGGAATACAAGTCAAGTCAAGTGCAGAAATCCATCACTCATGATGCCTCACGTTGCCCACTAGGGTATATTACCCTAGTAACAGAGAACCGGCCGAGACTGATGAAAATGTGGGGTGACAGGGGCTTTCTAACTCAAGAGAACTGAGGATACCAGTATGCGGCTATCTGCTGATGGATAAATAAGAAAGACTTTTAGGTCTAGTCAGCACTAAGTGTGGAAATGAGGCTGCTATCTATTGTTTGGTCTCTCTTCCACTAATCAAGTGTTGAACACTTGATTAGTGAAAAGAGACCACACTTGATTAGTGAAAAGAGACCAAACAATAGAAAGAGAGACCAAACAATAGATAGCAGCTTAATTCCCACATTTCAGCATTATCAACTAGATAGGATTGGCGGGATCCTACAGCCATAAAGAAATCTCATCATTTACTCACCCCCATGCCATCCCAGATGTACTAATCTGTATTTGATATATATATATATACAGTGTTGGGAGTAACGCATTACAAAAGTAATAATATTACAGTAGTATATTACTTTTTGCTGTAACGCAGTAATATAACGCATTACTAATCAAATTTGGGTAATATTATTACTCGTTACAAATATATATATATATATAGTTTTTTTTTTTTGACCCTGAAGAACACTAGAAGTATCAAAGGAAATATCTTAACCTAAAAGGGGGCTTGAAATGGTGTCTTGGACAGTTAAGGGCATTGGAGTTGGAGAGGTAAAGAAGCACTGCAGTAACTCTTGGTGAAACTGTTTGGAAACCGGTTACATGCTCGCGCGCCGGCTGTGTTCTGGACTGTCGTTCCGTGAGCGCGAGTGATGTGACACAAAACAGAACCGGCTTCATTATTAAAGAGGAAAGAATATCACATGCAAATAAGATGCCAATCGTTAATTTTAAACCGCGAGGGTAAGCACTTTAGAAATTAAAATAAAAGCACATGCAAAAAGTGTGAGCAACTCTTTGTTTCGCATTAGTTCTGCCGGTCTGTGCGATTTACCGCACATAGCCTACCATCATTAATCAGCATTACCCTTCCGTACTCTGATCGGACAGCGGTGATAATACACTTCTCAGGTCACAACATAATCCATTAGCGCGCAACGCATATATGCGCAGTACACATATTCATCCAGAATGTAAGCTGAAAGGCTGTTATTACCTCGTACGTGGTCTCATCATTCATTCAAACTCCACTGTTTTGTTTGGGTGAGCTGGGTATATGAATGCGCTTGATCTCAGCATTGCACAGACCCTATAGCGAGTTGACGTCATCATTTTTTCCCACTCGACCAGCGAGCGAGTGCGCATGATCACACAAGGTAGATGTAGTGATGTCTAACGGGAGATGTAGTACAGGTGAACGTCAGGTACAACGAGTCAGATAAGGTTGGTTGAAGTGTCAGTAGCCTACGTTTCCATATAAGGTTTATATATTCATAAGACAAAAAAAGAAGACCTCAAATTAATGTATATCTTAGCAGCCTTCATAAGAAAAAAATACTGAGATAAAAAATCAGAATAATTATTTTATTTTTTTTTTAAAAGTTGCTGGCTTATCTTTTTATTTTCATTTTTATTATATATTTATAGTTTCTGAATAAAAAGCAGTGATTTATGTCATACAGTCTGATTTGATTTAAGGGTCACAAGCTATAGTGAAAAATGAAAATCACAAACATGATATTGTAAATCACATAATGTTATATATACAGTTGTATTCATTAATGTGTAATATAATGAAAGTAGCTTGAAAAAGATTTTAAG
This sequence comes from Sinocyclocheilus rhinocerous, assembly GCF_001515625.1. Classification (NCBI taxonomy): domain Eukaryota; kingdom Metazoa; phylum Chordata; class Actinopteri; order Cypriniformes; family Cyprinidae; genus Sinocyclocheilus; species Sinocyclocheilus rhinocerous. The sequence continues at coordinate 1,003,953 of NW_015655565.1, read as the reverse complement.
AATTTTTATCTGAGGTTAAAAGGCCACCCAAGCTTCATGTGTTGATGGTTCCATTGCTGTAGCCTATACAAAATGTTTAGGTTACATAAAAAAAATATATAATAATAATAAAAAAATTTATTGATTTTATTATTGTTAATTTTAAAGAACAATGCAACTACATTTGAAACAAGAAAAATACATAATTTAGTAGGTCTTTGAAATAATACAGCTATAATGAGGAAAACAATGGCATATTCCCTAATGAGAAAGTGACAGTCCTGTCCTGAAACAATCTCACAGGCCATTGAGGTTGAGTTTTTTCTTTCTTTACATTACCATTTATTGCCATTTGGCTATAATAAAGCTATTGACCACAACATTCTTTTGCATAGACTAGAAAACTTTGTTGGCATTAATGGAAGTGCATTAGCATGGTTCAAATCGTACTTATCTGACCGCCATCAACTGCCTTTAACTGAAAAATGAGTGTTTACTATTGTCATTTTGCATTATTGACACACTATTTTCCTAATTAATGCTGTTCAGTTGCTTTGACACAATCTGTATTGTTAACAGCGCTATATAAATAAAGGTGGCTTGACTTGACTAATAAAGATGATAATTATATTTTGTGTCAAATGTACACAAAGCAGGAGTCTCATATGTCTGTACGAAAGCTGAACACACTGGGTCTTGAGACATCATCTTGACTCACTCCTTTGGCAAATAGCAGTTTAGATAAAAATAAACATTCCATGATACTTAAACAACAACATAATTTGTTAACAGGCTCCAGTCATTGTTTACATCATTTTGTGTTTAATCTTTTTAAGAAGGAATACAGGGCTGTTACTGCCATAGCCAATGAGGAAGGCATGCTCCCCTTCTCATATGAAATATTCAGATTAGTAGTCAACTGATATGGGTTTTTCAATGATCGATTTTTAAACATTTATATTCTGAATATTTGGTTACGTTCTTGTGAGCGTATACTATGACCACAGCTATGTAAATATGAAGAGCTAACAAGCACTTTTTTGTCATTGCTTATTAAATTACACCTCTCTTCCTTCCCTGGCTGTTTCTCAACATTACCTTGTTTATTATGGCTTCCCTTCCTGCTGCTCTGCCTCTTCCTTCTCCATATTAAATTAAGGGGTGTGTAGATTTTTATTTTATTGTATTATTTTTTTTTCAGCTGGAAGGAGCTGTTGTTAAGGGGATGTCCAAGTCACATGACGCTACAGGGTGAATTGCTGGATGCTGTAAGAAGATGGTCTCTTTCACATGCATTGTACAAAGCAGATGCTTGAGGCTCTTTCATATTGTTCACAGTCTGGTGTGTAAGTAATGTGACACTTTGAATTGTTTTTCTTATATTCTGTGTTCTTTATGGCCAGGAGGATAATGGCTCCCAGACATACAGGCACCCTGAGCTTCAGCGCATCCAGCCTTTGTACATTCAGGACAGGATAAATCCATGAAGACGACACGTGGGAGCCAGGGGTTTTCCACACATTAAAAGAAGGACACAGTGGAGACAGTGAATGTCTTCAACATTTTCCTAAAATACAAACATTAAAGGGGAGCCCTCATGAAAAGTTCAATGAGAGATTTTATCAGGTTAATGGCCTTTGGTTATGATAATAAGTTGATGAAGCACATCAGTCAGTTAGAGGCTGTCATGTTTATTTGATTTATAAATCCCAGATCAGACCATCATGGCTTGTGGACATTGTTTATCTTAAATAGCAAATGCACTATAACAGGGAATTAAAAACAATGTGTATGGAGATTGTAAAGTAAAAGTCTGAGAAAAGATATAGAGGATTTTAGCATTATCATGTGGAATTTGTCAGAGACCATGCAAACATGCATTTCTTTTGTATCAAACCCTTTTTTTCCAACATGAGGATGAGATAACTACAGTAATTATAGCCATTATATATATGGCATTATATATATATTTTCATGAGGGCTTTACAGAGGGCATTATATATATATATATTTTCATGAATGTACTTTATTTTATAATTTGCCAATTATATACCTGTATATATATATATATATATATATATATATATAAAATGAATATAATTATTTTAGTCTTATTTATCTTAATTACAATCAGTGCCAATTACAGAACTATTTTACTTTTTAACTTTTAAGTTGAATAAATTCAATCAAACCCACTATTATAAATGCCACCTTTATGCTTTTATGTCTTTATTTATTGTGAAATAACTAAAATAATTTTACTGTCATGACATCTAGTGAATGATGAGCATTTCGGCACATGTGCTGATGACCTGAATTCCTACTCTTATACAACGATTTAAAGTTTTTACACATGAATTCACATGCTATCTAATTGCATGTATAACATATATGTTTTGACATATATGTTTTTATATGAGGATTGATCCTCTTAGTTAGTATCAAAAGTATCCATACTTCAAGAACGATCCATTCATCCGTGCTAAACAGCTGGCTGTGTGTGGCATGTTGTGCAAGAGCATGCTGTCTTCTGCTGTGCACTGCTACAAATTAATACGAGATGACTTTCGAACTCATATTACCAGTGACATGGTTTAGGGGGACTGACTGAGGGGAGGAGGAATGGGACTTAATTTATGATTTCTTGGGAGCGGCTCTTTTACCAAAAGTCAGCTGTTTAGGGCACAAGCACAGTTTGAAAAGTCGCTTGAGGAATAAAGTTGATCCACATTTAAAGAGGATGAGTATTTTGTTTTGCCATCCACTTGACAGCTTAGACCACTGAGCAGCTGTGTTTACCTCATTCAATCAAATGAAAAATGGTGTGTCTGATTGGTCCAGACGCTACAGTGGAATTTATTATAGAGCAAAGAAAAAGGCCTACCTGCCTTTAAACGGACCAGAACCCGGTTGCTTGCTTCAACAGTTAAGTGTTTCCCCACCAGCACCAAGCACAGTCACACTGGGTCTCTAAAGTCTGTTTGTCAAATCCCAGAGGAGCGAGGTTAAGAGGTCTAGAAGTTGTTGTAATAAATCAAAATGTATTAGCAGTGACAGTTTAACATCTTACATTGAATGATTTATGGCTGGGACTCTAGGTGGCATGACACTTTTGTTAGGTTTATTGGTCAAATCTTTGACAAAACACAAAACCAGAACTTTTACCACAGTGTGGGGCCTGGGATACACCAGACTCACAAAAACCAGATGGGATTTGTTTATTCAGGTTTATTAAATGATGATGAGTTTAGTAATAGCCTGTAATCTTTTCTATGAGGCAAATATAATGTGTTCACTGTTCAGACAGCACTGTTAGCTCATCATTTGTTTTACATAAAGGAAAATTACAATTTACCCACCTACAGGCCATCCAAGATGTAGATGAGTTTGTTTCTTCATCAAAACACATTTGGAGAAGTTTAGCATTACATCACTTGCTCACCAATGGATCCTCTTCAGTGAATCAGTAGAGAGAACAAACAAGCTGACAAAAACATTACAAGTAATCGACATGACTCTAGTCCATAGATTAACATTTTGCACAGCAAAAAGCAGTACCAAATTCATCATTAAGATTTTTTTTTAACTTTAAACCATTTCTTCTGGCTAAAGTACAAGGCCTCAATCTATATAATATTGTTTCTCCAGTGAATAAGTGATGTGGAGCCAAGTATGGAAACCCATGCGCGGAATTTGTGCTCTGCTGTTAACCCACCCAAGTGCACACACACAGTAGTGAGTAGTGAACACACACACACACCGTGGATACACCAGAGCAGTGGGCAGTTTTTTATTTATTTTTTTGCTACAGCACCCAGAGAGCAAATGGGGTTTAGGTGCCTTGCTCAAGGGCACCTCAGTCATGGGTATTGAAGGTGGAAGAGAGCACTGTTCATTCACTCCCCCATCTATATTTCCTGCTGGTACTGAGAATCGAACCCGCAATCTTCGACGTCTAACCATTAGACCACAACTGCCCCCATATTTCTCTCCTGATTTAGAATAAGTCATCTCATCTGAATCAGGAGAGAAATATGCACAGATCAAGCATCATTTACAAGCCAAAACAATCCAAGACAGTTCTAAACAAATATATTTGTGGATTTTGATGTGAGAGGACAACAAGGGATGGACTTCATCACTGGAGGAAGCATTATTATGAATTATGGACCGGCATTTTGGCCAGAAGTGACAGTATAAGGCTAAAACGGCTTAATGATGTATTTGTTTCTTACAAACATGCAGCTTTTCACTTCACAAGATGTTATTTGATGAACTGGAGTCATGTGGATTACTTGCGGATTATTGTGATCGTTGCCGTGTAAGCGTACCCTAGATATAATTTGTCTCGAAACACTGAGGCATGTTTATGTGAAACTGATGTGACCAGTTGCGCTTCTGTCTGTAAAACTATTTCAGCAGACACATCTGTGTGGCAGAACACCTGTCTGAGAGATCAAAGCACAGGATCTCACTGCAGAACCTAAGCCATTATTTCACAGCACTGTGGACAGGTGTTTGCACACAGCAGATTCTGAATCTGAAACACGCCAGCAAGAAAAAGACAAGATACGTACATATAAATACTAGTCAAGAATGTTAAAATTGTGCTTACCAAGCCAAATGAAAATTAACCTACTTGCTAATTTTTGAATATATGTTTTGGCGCTTATTATGAATAATTAATCAGTGCACATTTCAAATTAAAAAAAAAATTTGTCTGTAAACTTTCCTAAAAAAAAAAAATTCCTCTGAAATGACTTTCCTTTTCAACAAATGCCGTTAAGCCCTCATTTTTAGTCACATGAACAATTTCCACGACCTGATCATTTTCATGGGTTCTAATTAGTTTCACACCTGTCTCATTGAGTTCCTTGTTATTCCTGCTTATATATACCCTCTGTTTCTTCAGGGCATAGATGTTACTTTTGTGAGTTTGCTGTTTCCATGTTGATTTTGATAGTTTTTTAAGTTTCGTTAAATTGCCTGCAAATAGATCTTCGCCTCAACTGCATTTATCCCTTCCTCTCCCAGCAACAGTATAGAATCAAGTCCTGTAGTCCATACATAGACTATTTCATACCATATCATAGACAGACAGACAGACAGATAGACAGATAGATAGATAGATAGATAGATAGATAGATAGATTCTTGTAGAGGCATTCTAGAGTCTTTGCACATCTCATCATCAACAGTTGACTATTGTGAGGACATCTAAAAAAGTATGTCCTGAGAGAGATATTCAGTACTGTATTAAAGGAGTTATTCTTTAGACTTGGATATATTTCAGAGTGACTGTCCTAAACTAGGTTTACATACTGAATGTCCAGAATGACTTCCCCCCCACGACTCTCACTTACACACACACACACACACACACACACTCACTGGTTTACATGTTTTATGGGAACATTCCATAGGCGTAAAGTTTTTTATGCTGTACAAACTGTATTTCATATTCCTTTACCCTAACCCTACCCCTAACCCTCACACAAAACTATCCGCATTTTCAGATTTTCAAAAAACTTTCCTTTGTTTTCCTCATTCTGTATGATTTGTAAGCTTGTTTCCTCATGGGGACCAAAAAATGTCCCACAAGGACAAAAATACTTAATCCTTATCCTTGTAGGGACATTTGGTCCCCATGATGCAGAGAATACCAGGTACACACACACATCATATTACATCACATGATGAACTGCCTAAGAAGGGGTTAACAATGGATTGCAGACATTAAGATCATTTCTACTCTCATACAACAACTTGTGCATTGTTTGTCATAAATGAATCAAAAGAACAATCAAAAACAGCTGTTTAATGTTTTGAGTATATATGGAGTGCAATAGTCTGATGAAACATGAAGTAAAGCTAAATGTATTTACAGAGTTGCATGATGTTATCATATGGAAGCCTATTTCTGCCACATAAGAAAAAAAAGGAGATAGTTTATAGCCCAGGAAATAGTTTATCGTCTTTCTTAATGTTGTTAAGTTAATGGAGACAGAATTTATTGTTCATGGTTTTCTCCACACTATCTGTTGCCACTGTGTCCTTAGGGGTCATATGATGCGATTTCAAGTTTTTCTTTCTCTTTGGAGTGTTACAAGCTGATTGTGCATAGATAAGATCCCTGAAGTTGCAAAGACTAAAGTCTCAAAACCAAAGAGATATTCTTTATCAAAGTTAAGACTCTGCCACGCCCCCCTAAAACGGCTCGTTCTAACACGCCCCCACATATCTACCCCACTATGTGGAAATATTAGCATAATGCCACCCAAATGTGCACGCAAAGAAAGAAAGCGTGGTTTCACTAACCGCAGTTAGTGTTGAAGCAGCCATGTCAGAGAGACACTGTGTGTTTCTAGGCGAAAGCAAAAACACTTTATTTGGCCTTCCGAAAGTAGACGCATTTAGGAATCTTTAAGATTACTTACAACAGAACAGCAATGCATTTTATGGACGACCGTTTCGTGAACCTAGGAGAGGAGGTAATTCTGACTTTGCTATGACAATCTGGCACTTCTGAATCAGCTACTGTAAGTATGTTTTGTTATTAGTGCGTGCGTGTGTGAGAGAGAGAGA
>NW_015655565.1:991905-993098 GCF_001515625.1 Sinocyclocheilus rhinocerous | reverse complement strand
CTTGTCTGAAGGAGGGACTTTGTAGAAAACGAAGCGGTTGAGAGAGGCGGGGCATAGAGGACCTACAATAATGTACAGTATTTGAAAAATAATGTGTTATATATATATTCTGTTACACCAAATACACAAAATAATGATCTTTAAAAAAGCATCATATGACCCCTTTAAAATGTGCTAATCAAAGAGCTGCTCTTCGTTATGTGATGTCACAGGGCCTCTGGGAAGCAGCATGAGTCAAATACAGCCTCACATACAATGGACAACATAGATGCAAGATGTGTTTTTGGAAATGGAATTTCTCCCCCACAGTTTTTAGTTTCTTTGCTATCTTTTTCTAACACCATCTCACCCACTTAAGCCTTTGGTACATTTAATGTAAAAAAAAAAAAAAAAAACTCCATATGAACTTGCTGGGAAGTGCTGTTTGTCAGTGTCCCAGAAGCTCTCCATTAGCAGTAAACTTCAAATGTCATGAAGCGGCACACCATCTCTCCACAGTATGTGTGAACAGAAATGTTCCAAAGAGACAGGAAAGTCAGAAAAAATACCTTGAGGAAAGAAAAAAAAAACGAAGAACAATTGTTATAAAACATATCCAGTCATTATAAATTGTTCAGTTGAGTGAAAGCAATGGATACAGTTGCAGTCTAAAGTTTATATACACCTTGCAGTTTCTGCTAAATGTTAATAATTTAAGCAATAAGAGGGTAGAGGGGTAGAATCATAAAAAAAAAAAAATCTCTGCTCTGATGAAGCAGTTTATTCTGCAAGGTAAACTTTTGACTACATCTGCATCACCTAAGAGGTGAATTACCTCAATCATCAGGGCAACATCGTAGTAGTATGCTGGGAGATGTTCCTTCAGATTTCCTACAAACACCATAATTCCTGACCACACCATCTTCACTGACACTAGGCTTTAAAAATAGTTAACATTTTTACAAACATTTTTTATTCCTACTTTACAGGGAATAAAACATAACTTTATCAATTACCAAAAAATAGAAAAATATCCCAAAATCCATGAAAATGAAGAAAGGTACCTTCAATTTTTTTCTTCTCAACTTGCCTTGCAAACTTCTCTCGCAAATCTTCATGAAGAATGTTTCTGTATTTACCACGGCTGGCACAGCAAAACTGAAGCCCCCTTCCTTGGGTTTGTTACCTGTAAAATATATGATGATTAGAGGGGG
>NW_015655565.1:982965-991648 GCF_001515625.1 Sinocyclocheilus rhinocerous | reverse complement strand
AACTTGAAGTGTAGTGTACTTTTTTTTTTTATTGGTTCACTGTAGTAACTGTAAATTGGTGTATATCCAGGAAAAGCTCGCCGCTTTTAGCTTACATTGCCCAATACCAATCATAAACTCATCAGTTGGAGATTCACTAGGCTCACAATTTTTCTATATTCATATAGTAGATTTTATTATCGCATGACATAAAATCATGTAAATCCTGCAGAGATACTGTAAACATGTAAATTACATGATTTTAAACTTCAAATATATTACTGATAAGTTTTGATAAATTTAAACAGTAAATAATAATAATAAAAAAAATATGTTTTGTGAAAATCTACATTATTGTATATCTCTCCCTCCTTGCAATGCAGTGTACATATGTTCAAGAATATAGTTTTTATTTGTGTTTTATCTTTCCAGGGAGTTTTCATCACCATTGACATTTTTTACCATGTTCACTATTGTATCACAGTATTTTCAATAAAGCTGCTTTGGAATGATACAAAAATATAACTAAATATTTCTGTACTGAATTTGAAAAATATTTATCGTTCTGTAATATTGGATAGAAAAAGAAATATACTGTTAAATGTACTTATTAAATTATTTATTTGGCTTCGGGACAATTACAAGTAAATCATTTAAGTTTGGAGGCAACATGTTGACTTTATAATAATGCACTTAATATTTTATTCTCACAGAATAAATGGGTCTGTATAAATAAAATATTCAGCTTTATATTTTAGGAAAGGTTCTCTAGCAAGGGCTTTTGGTGGTCCCTGATATTAAACGTTTGAAAAAGCCTGAACTAAAACAGCAGTAATTAATGTGATTAAAAACACCCAATCTCTCAAAATGCCCTTTGTCTTTGCAAACATGCAATTAGTATGGCTTTAGCAAAGACCTGATGGTAATGGGGTTTACAGTTTTTCCTTGTGGATGCCTGTTTGTTTTGCCAATGTCCACAGCAACTGGAGTCCAAACTGGACAACACAGTCTCACTTTCAGCCACACCTTGCATTCTGCAGAGAGCGTGGACACATACTTAACATACCATTCCACATGTTATATTTCTCCCTGTACCATGCACTTAGTGTTTGGGAGCGTTTTAGTCTTGAGCAATAGCTTGTGTGAGAGGTCACTGATAAGAGGGGTGGTGGGAGACAGAGAGAGACCTTTCCACCTCTGCCGGACTGTGTTATCACTCACACATCCATGAGGAGGACCATCGTGTGCGTGTGTTTGAATGGGTGATCTGCATCCTGTCAGTTCTCACGCTGAGCTGAGGATAGTGGACTCATTTCTCACTTGTCTTGAGCAACTCTCTCCCTATTTATGATCCTTTGCATGTTTATTAAACTAAGCTGTAAAAAATGCATTTTAATGAAAAAAAAAAAACTACAGTAACACCTGTCAAAGTTTGAAATGGACCCTTTTTCACATTCCTGGGGTTCTCAGAAGCGGATGTCAACATAGTTGGGTACGCTTCTATAGTGGTGTTTTTGAGTTCCCCTTTTGCTCCAAAAGCAAAAGAATAAATCAACGATAGCATTACTACAAAAGACGGAGGAACTACAGAGATTGATTACATGGTCAAAATAGAGAAAGATGTCAAATTTGCTGTCACTCACTCAGTTGTATAAGAAACACTCACACAGCAAAGTTTTCTGTAATTTAATGCCAGGGTAATATAACACAAAATATAGTGTTACAAAGGTACAAAAGACACTTGCTAGATTTACAATGTTAATAACTGTGGAAATACTTCATCACAGTCTGTGAAAAGGGTCCATTGTAAGTTACCTTACAATAGCTTAAACAATATAAAAAAGTATTGTATGAATCATACAATTTATGTAAAATTCATATGAATATAAGACAATACATACAATACAATACACTTCACAGTAAAAGCAAAAGAATGAATTATGGTGAAAAATGGGCAAAAGGACATTTTCAAAATTCTTATGATGAATGACATTTGGTTATTTTATTTAAAAATAAATATTTATTTTTATGTACATTGGGATTTTTTATGTTTTATGTTACATTGTACTGTATGTTATTTAGTGAATATTTATTGTATTGTTTATGTGTTATGTATTTTAATGCAGTCTGAGTAGGTTGATATAACATTATAGTTAATTACTGTATATCTAGTTATGGAATATAAAATATATAGGCACCAAAAACATCCTGTGAAATGAATATATTATATTATATTATTATAAATGTTATTTAAAAAATTACATTGAATTTGTTTTATTATTATTGTTATTATTATTATAGTGTACTACTCATTATCCACCACTTGCTACTAAAAATTAAAGATGAGTTACTGAGTTAATATTGCACTTTTGTATAATATATTTTTGCTATAAACATGATGTAGCCCCATATGGCACTAACAAAGAGTTTCTGCAGGATTTAATACGCTGCCCTGCATGCTTTTATCAATGGTTCTTTATATGAAGGGCTGGGGGCTTCACAACATGATTTTACAATTACAACCCAGCAGACCGTTTAATGGTTGTCAGCCCAGGGCCCTTTCCATGATTGAGGTGGGGCTGATTGCTGATGGCTCTAATGTGAATCTCTACGAGACAGAGCGATCAATAGGAAGAGAGGCGCACAACAAAGGCACTGCTCTGTTCACCAGCTGCTGATCGCCCAGCCCTGGTCTTTCCTGGGAAGTTGATGTTTCCAGGCAGTCCATGACCTGGAATGCTCACATATGCAGTTCAAGCACTGCTGCTCAGTTCCAAAACCTAGTGGGCGGCCCTATTTTAAGTCAGCATAAGCTTCATTATTTTATGCATTAAGTTCAGTGAAAAATAAATCCAGGATGGTGGACAAGGGGAGAGAAATGTTAAATATAAATAAACATTTACATTTCATTCAATACTGATTCAATAAAAACAGTTCTACATCATTTAATAAATGTGTTATTTTACTCTATGTTTGTTTGTATGTATGTGTGTGTGTGTGTGTGTGCTCACATGCTGTGTATTTAGTATGCGCTTATTAAAGTATCATGTTGTTAGCTCAGTAACATGCTAATGCCAAATATTTTCTTGAGTTGCTGCCTATGTATATTGTTTCATGGGTCACTTATGAGGTTACAAATGTAATATTCATATATACATAGATTTGTATTTCAAATAAATCCTGTTCTTTTGAGCTTTCTATTGATCTAAGAATCCTGAAAAAAAATATCACAGTTTCCACAGAAATATTAAGCAGCACAACTGTTTTCAGCATTGATAATAATAAGAAATGTTTGAGCAGCAAATCAGCACATTAGAATGATTTCTGAAGAATCATGTGACTGAAGACTGGAGTAATGATGCTGAAAATTCAGCTTAACTCAGAGGAATAAATTCCTTTACTTTAAAAGTACTGTTAAATTATTTGAATTAATAATTATTTAAATTATTATAAAATATATTAAAACAAAAAAAATATTTTAGTTGTAATAATATTTCACTATATTTATACTTTTACTGTATTTAAAAAAAAAAAACATGATACATAAAATAATACATAATACATTAAATAAATGTACTAGAGACTTCTTTGTAAAACATTAAAATGCTCACCTGGATTTCTTCAGGTTCTTTCCTCAAACGCAACCCCTCTTAGGAAACCTTTAAGCCAGTAAAGCTCTGAGAGGCTTATGAAGATGTGGGCCATCTGGAGAGATGGCCATGGGCCGGTGGGGAAGCACACAAACTGTCTCCCTGCAGCTGTCGCTCTGTCCCAGACCCGCTAACTGGACATCTACCCTGGGAGAATTAATTCATCTGCCTTCTCTTGCGTATATATCAGTGTCTCCGCTCAGTCTGCCACATTCAACGATGAGTATGGCAGGATTTGGTTACACCCAGCATATGGTTATTTATTTTCATTTGAATTAGGTACAGATGCTTAATTGCTGGATTTAATTTTAATAAATGTCATGTGTATATAACGTAACACATGCCAAAATGAAGTAGAAGGCTGGATTATATTGGAATTAAAGCTTTTACATTAAATTAAACTCCTGCAAACCCTGCAGCAAGCAACTTTCTAGCACACACTCTGCCTTTCCATTAAGGAAAGCCCATTTCCTCCCAATGTCCACGTGCAGGATCTGGACTTCCACTGGAATGCAAATATATGTTTATTTTTACAAAAATTACCTAAGCAGAAGCTCACTTAAATTATTTAAAAATACAAAATTACATATTGGTCATTCCCACTAGAGATCCAAATATCTTAACACTCAAAAATAAAAATTCTGTCATCATTTAAACACCTATATGACATTCCGAATCTAAGCTGTTTGTATTTTTTCCATGGCAAATAGTGCGGGTTTTCTTTCTTTTTTTTCTTCTTTTTTTTTGTGTGTGTGTGTTTAAGAGCATGACGGCCACTGGTCGTCTCTATAACAATTCTCCAAAAACCTTTGTGTTCCACTGAAAAATCGCCATTCCTTGGTAAATTATAGGCCTACCTCATAAACCTAAGTAGACTCTGCTTAAGTAGCCTCTAAACACCAGCTGGTGTCTCAAAAGCATCTTCCAGTTCCTCTATAAAGCAGTATTGAAAAGTTAATTGGATGATGCTGCACTCTTGTGGTCTTAATGGAAACTGCATGAACTAGAATGCAGCTTCTTATGTCACATATGTAGCATGTTTCAATCATCCATTTTGACTTATTTAGAAGGGCTAAACTGGTAGATATATCTATTAGTTAATAAATAAGTAAATTTTAAAAAGCTGGTGTGAGCACACCAAAGTCAAACAGAACTTTCAGTCCAGACAGCTTTCTATTGTTCAATGCGGCGATTTCGCGAGAATTGAGCTTCATCTTGAACTAAATAAACAGTGATAAAAGCTGATTTCTAGTTACTATAGATACAATCCGATGATCGCCTCATAATCTATAAAATAGCATAATAGGCTACATCCATTTGTTTGCGAACGCTTGATGTAGGCCTACCTTTCTTCAACCACTAAGAGGCACCAATAAACATCTGTTGATATTCAATCATATTTACACTCTGTGTTTTTTTAATGTTTAAACTAGAAATTAAGCCACTTTGGATAGGTTATGTCAAATTATATTGCATATTGAATATTTCGGCGTTTACAAAAGTGTTTATGCAGCATCCCTTTTTGAACTTATTAACTGAAGTGTCTTCCATCTTCATTGTACTTTATAAAAGCATAATTCCATGCATTGTAGCGTACTCTGTCCACATTTTTAGTCAGATCATGCAAAGTAGCCTTTTGGTCACATCTCATGAAAACATTTATATTATTATGCAAATGGATACAATAGTTGAATGTAATATCCAGGTTATTTGTGTCGGAAAATGAAGAGTCATTTAGTCAACATAAGGATGTAATGAGGGTGTACTGTGACTATGGACCGTTACATAATGTTATTACCATTGAAAAGGCTTGTATTCCAAAGCCATCGCTTCTTTTGAATAAATGAGCCAATGTAACAAGCACAATAAATGAAAAGAAGACTCAACTAATTTGTAGTTATATCATGTACAGCCTGAATCTTCAATATTTAGGGTGCTGCTCCCTCAAGTTAGTATGCATTATTTACTGGAACCTCTTCTTTCAGGGCCTATTTCTTTTTATTTATAACTTTTATAGTAATTTACTGTAATTCATATACTGTAGCTTAATTTCTTAAGAAATTAACCTGACTGATAACACAACATTTTAAAGTGACACTCACAAAAGGTGCTTTTATTGTTATAAGATGTAATGCTATAAGAATGTTATTCTTATTCATTCTAACCTCTGTTCTACCTGTTTTTATGTGTGCTAAACAATGAACATCCAACAGGTGTCACATTTGAAGATATAAAACAGTTTTCATGGTGCATGGTCTTTTTCAACATTATAATGGTGTTTTTCTCCAATGTATCTTCACTGTTCACATGTTAAAAGAGAGAATTTTCAAACTAGAGAGATCTTTAGAGATTTTGGTATTACTGTTCTCCTTTGTCTATTTATAAGAATGGCAGCTGGATATCAAAAGTCATGTTCACACAAATACCATGTCAGTGGAGTTGAAAAAGTGGTATAAAAAATTCAAGCACAAACACTTTTCGCTGCAATCAATACACAGCTTCACCTGCCCTGGGCAAGTCAACACACTGCTAATTTGTCACTTCAGAGGCCTATATGCCTTGACTTGCTTTTGGTAGTTGGGATATTGGGAATAAAAAATCAAAACATTAAAATCAACACTCAGGCCGAATATAAGGAAAGGTGTCAGACCATACAGCATCATCTTCCCAAATGGCTTTTCACACTGAAATATGTGAATCATAGGAGGAGGGTTGAAAGTGTTTTCATAATACACACTGACTTTTGTACCGTTAATGACAATAAAATATCAGTGTTGGATAAGAGGAATCAGAATGTTTAAACAAACAACTGTGAGATGAGTCAGTGAATGTGAGGCACAACTGCCAGCATTAGGCTACATTTCATTAATGAACAGATCAATGGTTTATAAGTCTGTAATCTAAGACTCCCGATATTGAGGATATATGGGGGAAACTTTCTGTTTCTTAGAAGTTAGCAGAATCTGTTCAGATTCTGTTCAGTATTACACTTTGAGATTTAAGCAATGTTTATTCTAGATTAGCTATAATCTAGATTAGGCCTAGTTAAATTTATAAATACTGTTAGTTTATTTTTGTTCATAACATTAATGTAACTAATGTAATTAATACATTTTCACTTGATATATATATATTCTTGCCAATATCCAGCAACTTCGCACAGCCATTGAAGAGGAGTGGACCAACATTCCACAAGCCTGATCAACTCTATGCGAAGGAGATGTGTTGTACTGCGTGAGGCAAATGGTGGTCACACCCAGATACTGACTGGTTTTCGGACCCCCCAATACAGTAAAACTGCACATTTTAGAGTGGTCTTTTATTGTGGCCAGCCTAAGGCACACCTTTGCAATAATCATGCTGTCTAATCAGCACCTGTGAGGTGGATGGATTATCTCGGCAAAGGAGAAGTGCTCACTAACACAGATTTAGACAGGTGAGTGAATAATATTTGAGAGAAATAGGCCTTTTGTGTACATAGAAAAAGTCTTAGATCTTTGAGTTCAGCTCATGAAAAATGGGGCCAAAAACAAAAGTGTTGCATTTATAATTTTGTTCAGTGTATATATATACATACATACACACACACACACACACACACACACACAAATTACTCATGGGGATTTTTCAGTGTTTCTACAAGCAAAAAGCCAGGCGAGTAGTAGCGTACTTGTTGTCATGTCGACTCATCGAACACTGATTCATTCAGGAACGAAACACGTCTGTGTGTTGCTCAGATGGAAACACAACAGTTGATTTGGTTTCGTTTGGTTTGGAACTCGTTGGTAGAGCAAAAATACATAAAGCCTAACTGGCAAGACCGTGTCTACCACGTAAATTCTTTTTTATTGAACTGTTGTATCCACCTTATTTTTCAGTGCAGAAGTAAGCTATTTTCTGTAAAAGTGTGAGACTTCCGATTTATTAGCATTCATTCTTTTTTTTAAAAAATTTTTATTCAAAGAACAATAACATACAATATTTTATCAAGAAACAATATCAAAAAGAAGAAAAGGAAAAGAAAAAAGATCACAACAAATAAAAGTTGCCAGGGAGATGTAAGTAAAGTTCAAAACACAGATGCAAGATAGGCCTATCTTGTACATACATAGTACACGCATAGCCATAGAATATTAAATAAATATATTATAAAGTTCACAAGTTTTCAAAGTTCTTACAGCTTTCTTATCGTCTCTGATACTGTCAATATACATAGGCTATTTCAGTCAACAAAACCTAAAAATTGGGTTTCTGATTGGTAAATTTGCACAGATTCATTCATTCATTCATCGAGAAACAAGCACACAGCCATCTTTAGAATTTTGGCTTTGAACTTCTGTTATTGCGGTAGCTCTGTATATTTCTACAGAAGAGTAATTAGCTGGTGAAGTGGATTTACTTATTGTAGAATTAACGAAAGTTATCATGAGCATTGTGAAGCGGATGTCATAACAAATGTCAGTAGACCGGTAAGATTTTAAAACCAGCAGTTCATTACTAAATTCATATGACCTTACCTTCACGATGTGGAAAAACAAACCGGAAGACAGAAAACAACGAGTGTAGTGTTAAATAGGGGGCGTAGGGTGGTGGGGGGCTACATGAGGTCTATAGGTAAATAAGAAGAAGAATAACAAAGTGCAGTAAATGGTGAAACTTATACCAACAAAT
The DNA here is from genome assembly GCF_001515625.1 of Sinocyclocheilus rhinocerous. NCBI lineage: Eukaryota > Metazoa > Chordata > Actinopteri > Cypriniformes > Cyprinidae > Sinocyclocheilus > Sinocyclocheilus rhinocerous. Next base: position 983,348 of record NW_015655565.1, on the reverse strand, counting down.
ACCAGTTTGCAATATCAAGCAGCATAACAAGCTGTTTTGTACAGGAAGCGTACACCTTTTTAAGGTGTGGTCACATTAGCAAAAATGAGTTCCATTTGTAAATAGTGGGATGCATGAAGCACAGCTCACATAAGTCACATTTCTGATTTGTTTGAGTATGGGACTGTGTTTAGTCACTGATATGACTTTAGACTTTTGTAAACCCATATTGTTGCTTGCAGCTATTTTCATTTCAGTGGCTTCCACAAGTTTGATCAAAAACTGAGATTCTACAACCTTTTTTCCTCATGGGGTTTTCTTTAAAGAAAGTGTAAATATCTGGATGAGACCTACAAAGCAGTTTATGAATATATATATATATATATATATATATATATATATAT
>NW_015655565.1:971974-982516 GCF_001515625.1 Sinocyclocheilus rhinocerous | reverse complement strand
ACAGAAATGTTATATTGTAATGTTATATATATATATATATATATATATATATTACATGTCAGATTGAACAGAGAACTCTTTATCTTTACAAACATAAAGAACACTGATCTGGGCCTACAAAAACTCACGGTGAAAGATGGGAAGTAGCCACTTGGGAAATAAGTGATGACGTTCTTCTTAATGGTGAACACACACAAACCAATGGCGCTCTAGCCCACCAGAATGGGCGGAGCCGACCCCTATATAAGTCGGCTCAGAGCACCATTTCATCAGAATCATTCGACTGATGTGACAGTCATCGATTCGCGTGCAGCTCGTAGCACGGCAAGTGACACAACGCTCGTTCCCTTATCTCAGGGAACCGAGGTTACGTCAGTAACCGGAGCATTCCCTTTCGAACGCTCTCTCGCGTTGTGCATGGGGAATGCATCTAATCACGCCGTGCTACGAGCAGATATAGAACTACCCGCTCTGCGAGCCCAGTCTAGGAGAACTTAATTAAGGACTCCAAAGAACATGAGCCAAACTGAGTCCCAAGCACTGCTGAGGACTACAGATATAACTATTTCCGCCCACGGGGGGAAATAAGCGAACTAAATAGACAAAATCCGTGCCTGCAAGGCAGGGACGTCTAAATTGTATAATCTGGCAAAAGTGGACGACGACAATCAGCCGGCGGCCGCACAAACCTCACTTATAGAAATTCCACTGGACCACACCCAGGAGGAGGCCATTTCTCTGGTGGAGTGAGCCCTCACCCCTATGGGGCATTGCAAGCCTTCTGAGGCATAAGCCAAGGCTTTAGCATCTACTATCCAGCGGGAAAGTCTTTGCTTCGTAACCGGCAGCCCTTTACGGCGGCCTCCGAAGCAGACAAACAGCTGCTCTTATTGTCTGAAAAGACCAGAGCGCTCAATATACACTCTAAGGGCCCTCACTGGGCAGAGTGGATTGGGACCCTGCTCGCCGTCTGCAGTGGGGAGTGCTAGAAGGGTAATAGCCTGGGCTCTGAACGGAGTTGAGAGCACCTTAGGTACATAAACGTGTCTTGGATTGAGGGCGACCTTACAGTCGTTAGGCCCAAACTCCAGACAGGAAGCACTGACTGACAGTGCCTGCAAGTCACCCACTCGCTTGACTGACGTTAATGCCAAAAGGAGGGCGGTCTTAAGCGACATGGGCTGCAACTTGGCCGAATGGAGCGGCTCGAAAGGCGGGCCCTTTAGGGCCCTCAGGACTATGGGTAAGTCCCAGGATTGCACGGTCTGAGGGCGAGCAGGATACAATCTCCGGGCCCCCTTCAAGAACTTAATGACCAAGTCGTTTCTGCCGACTGACTGGCCAGCTTCAAGAGAATGATTCGCTGCGATAGCTGCCACATAAACTTTGAGCGTGGAAGGGGCGCGCCCGTTATCCAGTAGCTCTTGAAAAAAGGACAGCACGTGGGACACGTCACAAGATACCGGGTCCAGGCTTTATGCACATAAACATGCGGATGTCATTCTGAAACTTTGCAAGGTGTGTGTGGCTGAAAAACGCTCCGGTTACTGACGTAACCTTTGTTCCCTGAGCTAAGGGAACGAGCGTTGTGTATGGGGAAACTCCCGTTTACACTGATACTGAAGCCTGATTTGTTCACGTTTGTGTAGCTGCACAAACCAATGGTGCTCTAGCCCGCCAGAATGGGCGGAGCCGACCCCTATATAAGTCGGCTCAGAGTGCCATTTCATCAGAATCATTCGACTGAAGCGACAGTCATCGATTCGCGTGCAGCTTGTAGCATGGCAAGTGACAACACTCGTTCCCTTATCTCAGGGTTACGTCAGCATCCAATCACGCCGTGCTACGAGTAGATATAGAACTACCCGCTCTGCGAGCCTAGTCTAGGAACACTTAATTAAGGACTCCAAAGAACATGAGCCATACTGAGTCCCATGCACTGCTGAGGACTACAGATATAACTATTTCCGTCCTCGGGGGGGAAATAAGCAAACTAAATAGACAAAATCCATGCCTGCAAGGCAGGGACGTCTAAATTGTAGAATCTGGCAAAAGTGGACGGCGACGACCAGCCGGCGGCTGCACAAAGCTCACTTATAGAAATTCCACTGGACCACACCCAGGAGGAGGCCATTTCTCTGGTGGAGTGAGCCCTCACCCCTATGGGGCATTGCATGCCTTCTGAGGCATAAGCCAAGGCTATAGCATATACTATCCAGCGGCAAAGTCTTTGCTTCGTAACCGGCAGCCCTTTACAGCTGCTCTGATTGTCTGAAAAGACCAGAGCGCTCAATATACACTCTAAGGGCCCTCACTGGGCAGAGTGGATTGGGACCCTGCTCGCCGTCTGCAGTGGGGAGTGCTAGAAGGGTAATAGCCTGGGCTCTGAACGGAGTTGAGAGCACCTTAGGTACATAAACGTGTCTTGGATTGAGGGCGACCTTACAGTCGTTAGGCCCAAACTCCAGACAGGAAGCACTGACTGACAGTGCCTGCAAGTCACCCACTCGCTTGACTGACGTTAATGCCAAAAGGAGGGCGGTCTTAAGCGACATGGGCTGCAACTTGGCCGAATGGAGCGGCTCGAAAGGCGGGCCCTTTAGGGCCCTCAGGACTATGGGTAAGTCCCAGGATTGCACGGTCTGAGGGCGAGCAGGATACAATCTCCGGGCCCCCTTCAAGAACTTAATGACCAAGTCGTTTCTGCCGACTGACTGGCCAGCTTCAAGAGAATGATTCGCTGCGATAGCTGCCACATAAACTTTGAGTGTGTTCGGGTAGTGTAGAAATGTATTGTCCATTCTCCCGGAGCCAAATTGCCTCTGGAGAGCGCGTCTGCGCCAAGGTTCAGACTGCCCGGCACATGAACTGCTATAGATAGAGAGGAGTCTGCTCTGTGCCCAAAGCAGAAGGCGTCAAGCCATCCTGTAAAGAGAGCATGACCTGAGACTGCCTTGGTGGTTGATATAGGCTACCACCGTCATGTTGTCCGATCGGACCAGGACGTGTTGCCCCTTTAAGGCTGGCAGGAAGGTTTTCAGGGCCAGAAAAACCGCCATCATTTTGAGGCAGTTGATGCGAAGGCGCCGCTCGTGGGTCGACCAGGAGCTGGATGCCAGACAGCCCTCTAGCAGAGCGCCCCAACCCGTGTTGGAGGCGTCCGTAGTAACCACCTTCCTTCTGGAGGTCAGTCCCAACTGAACGCCTGGTTGAGACAGACGAGAAGTCATCCAAGGGGCCACAGCCTCGATACAGCGATGGGTTACCTTGACATAAAACCAGACCAGGCGCCAGGCGTGGGACGGGACATGGGCTTTGAGCCAATATTGGAGAGGCTGCATGTGAAGCAGGCCTAGAGGAATCACAGAGGAGGCGGCCGCCATTAGGCTGAGCACTCGCTGGAAAGTCCTGAGGGGACGCAAAGTCCCCGGCTTGAAAGATGCCGCCAGTCGCTGAATAGTCAGGGACCGTTCCGGCGTAAGCCACGCCCGCATTCGGGTCTACTCTATAACAGTCCCCAGAAAGACCGTTCGCTGTCTGGGGAACAACTTGACTCTTGTGTGGGTTGATTTTCAACCCGAGGCGCTCCAGATGGCTGATCAGCAGCGATCTGTGCGCAATTAGTTCCCATTCTGTTCTGGCTAAAACCAGCCAATTGTCGAGGTAATTGAGAACACGGATTCCCATCTGTCTCAAAGGGGAAAAAGCTGCGTCGGTGCACTTTGCAAAAGTGCGAGGGGTCAGATACAGTCCAAATGGTAGGACTGTGTACTGATAGGCCACTCCCTCGAATGCGAATCTTAAGAACGGTCTGTGGCGGGGGGTTATGTGGATGTGAATGTACGCATCTTTCAGATCCACTGTCAGAAACCAGTCCTTGGGACAAACCTGACTGAAGCAAACTGAAGCTAGTAACCTCGTTTTACCGTGTTTAAAACCCAACTTGACACACCGGGAATGGCTACCCAGGCCATGAACCGAGTGGCAAGAGGCTCTAATTTTTCGAGTGGTGGACACAGACGGACACAGGTGGGCGGTGACCGCCTCTTCCAGAGGGGGAAGTCCGCTGTATCCTCTCTCTTCAGCGCCGTCAATGGTGATGAGAGCAGCTGAAGAGGATGAGCTTGCATGTGCCGAATAGGGGGCGCCAGTTCTTGGTCTTGGTCAGTTCTTCATGAACTGCAGGCAAGAACGGAGCGGGCCGCTGGTGCGAAGATCGCTGACGGCATCCTTTCAGGAACCACTCATCGAGCAGGCCATGGGCGGGCTCAACTGGGGCCGACCACTCCAAGCCGATATCCTCCACCGCCTTAGAAAGAACGCGGATCAGCTCGCTGTCCACATTCGGCCGTGCTGAGCGAGAAGAGGGCAGGGCATCACGGTCTTCGCCGGAACTCTCCCACTCTTCTGTATCCGACGCCGTCAAAGATACAGAGTCGTCGACGGCAATCTCTTCCTCCGAGGCGCCAAAGGAAATCAAGCCGCTCGCAGCAGAAGAGGGGCATTGATCTTCCTGCGTGAAGAACACTGGCGACTCTGTGAGGCGCGGGGAGGGCGGGGCACGCAGGCGCCGAGCCGACGTGACATCGCTCGAACCCGCTGTCAGAGTCCCGTTGCTCCGATGTTTCTTTCTCTCGGGGGAGAGAGGAAACTGGAGAGCAGAGCGGGGAGAACCGCCTTCATTAAAGAAGGCGACCCGCGAGTGAAGACTGGCGAGGCTCATTCTTTCACAATGAGAGCATGTACCCCCAGCGAGCGCAGCCTCTGCGTGGGCGATGCCCAGACAGGCGACACACTCTCTGTGCTGGTCAGACTCAAGCAGGGGATCCCTGCACGAGTCCCACTCGTGGCGCGACATTTGAAGCAACGCACGCTTGGAAATTTGCTCAAATTTGCTCTTTTATTCAGCCGGATAACCGCAGGGGAAGGTGTCCGCGCCGCTTCTTCCACTGCCGGGGCTTCTTTCGATGGCGGCGAGTAGAGAGAGCTTCTTTCATTCTTCTTCGGCTTCTTCCGTCCTGTATCAGCGAAGAGATGATCCTCGTCGCTGAAGGAGAATATTCTGATGAAATGGCGCTCTGAGCCGACTTATATAGGGGTCGGCTCCGCCCATTCTGGCGGGTTATAGAGCGTCATTGGTTTGTGCAGCTACACAAATGTGAACAAATCAGGCTTCAGTATCAGTGTAAACAGGAATTTCCCCATACACAACATGAGAGAACGCTCGACAGGGAACTAATTATATCTTTAGCCCATACCCTACTCTGTCTGTTTCGTAGCCTATGTATACGTAATAGTTTGTTGCTTAGGTTGTGTGTCTAATGCATTTCTTTTCTGTAGACCACACTGCCTGATAAACTCCTCATCCCTCTGAAAGACAACATGGCCTCTAATTAGTACCCTGAAATATCAGTGTTTATTCCCTCAGCCTAGAGTTCCCTCTCTAATACTCAGCGGAAGCATTAATTAAATAGCGGCCTATCAGATGCAGCTACATTGTGTGCAGCTGCTCTCTACCCATTGATTTTCTAAGATTGCCGTGAAGTGGCAATCTTGCCATATTGATAAGGTTAATTACGCAGCCTCTTTTCATTGTAAACGACGGCAGAGGAGTAAAAAGATACCACCATTTTTGTATTAAAGTAAGTGACTGTTGACATGTATACATGGATGTTTATGGGTATGATATGTTTACCATGGATTGTAGCGTGGAATAAATTATTTATAACTTAGGTTATAAAAGCTGGAAATGTTTGTTTAGGTCTTCTGACTCATTTGAAAGGCTTTGGAAGTATATTTTCAGTATAAAAGCACAACATTTCAAAAACTTTTCAGCTGTTCAGAAACAACAACCAGACGCAGGATGTCAAGGTTGTTTTATTTCATGATGATAACTAGAAATCCAACATGTGTTCTATAATGATCACACATAAGAGGCTCTTGATGTGCTATATGTTAGCTATATGTCAGGAACAACATGCACTCTCTAAATGGCAAATTACTCTGATGCTACATGTTTGACATCATGTTGCCCTCACTATATTGATCCAACAGGCATAACTTTGTGTGTTAAAATTGTTGGGCAAACTTAATACTGTTGGGGAAATGTGTTTGGGAGTGTGTAGGTGGTGTTGTAGGAATGGGTGGGGAATGAATGGATGTATGATGGGAGAGATTAACGCTGATAAACTTGCTGTGTGAGTCATGCTTTCATTACTTAGGTTAGCATGAAGATGAGTCACATTTTTTCCCATGGTGCTCCTGGGTCACAGAGACCCCAAGTTGCCCAACTGACCAATAAGTGAGATGGTATATACAGTAAGCCAATAAATCCCCCCGTCCATTAACCTAAAGCTATTGCACTTTCCTGACACTGTAGTGCCAATAAATAGCTTCATAAGAATTACAGACATGTGGTACCTTAAAGGGGTCATGAACTGCATTTTTAAAAATTATTATTTTATAATGTTCTCTGAGTAATAAGCTATTTTCTATCTTGTTTTTGAGCCTCTCTGCAGAATGGTCTGTTTTTATAGGTGGGGAGCGTTTAAGACTCACAAGTAAACACTCACTGCTATGATTGGCTAACAGTTTCGCTTATTAAAATAACAGATGGATGCTGCTGTGACATACTCTGGAAACAACATGGGTCACTTGGGTTAAAAAAAACGTATAAATACTCAGTATATATCAAACGACGGTCTGGAACAGACAATGCAATAGTGGCAAAAGCACGTTTATTCACACTTATGTGTTGAGACTTTACTGTTGGATCCACTCTAGTCAGACTCAGCGCTGCCATAATTGTTTACTTTCTTTTGTTTAAAAAAGAATCCATAGCAAAGTAAAGCAAACAAACAAACAGTGTTTCACTGACTCAATCTGAAGCCTGTTTCAGAAAGGAGGTTAAGTGAAAACTGAGTATGTTAACGCTGAAATGAAGGAAACTCTGGGTTTTCCGTTTCAGAATGGGAGGTTTGTCAAACCCAAGAAAGCAGGGTAAGTCAAGCCCGTTTGTGAAAGAGAGGTAACTTACTCTGTGAACCTAACCTGGTCGGGAGCAGGTTTTCTTTGTTAAACCCGGAGTTTCTTTCAGTCTCCTCCCCCTTTTTACAGCGTAAGCGATGTTTAAATACCTCATTCATTCATTCACGCTGCAAAAAAGATTTTCTTAGTGAGTATTTTGGAATCTAAATTAAGTACATTTTACTTAAAACAAGAAAAATAATCTTAATGCAAATGGAAACAAGATTATGTTTCTTATACCCCATTGGCAGATAATTTGCAAAATAATTTGCAAAATAATACACAACTTACTCTGTGAACCTAACCTGGTCGGGAGCAGGTTTTCTTTGTTAAACCCGGAGTTTCTTTCAGTCTCCTCCCCCTTTTTACTATATCTGAAGTTATTTTGCATCTCCAGTAACCCCATCTTCATTTAAGAATCTTTAGATATTTTGTTTGGAAACAAGACTACAATAAAAAGTAAGAAAAACATTTTTTGCAGTGCAGGTACACTGCATTCATACATTCATATTTTCATCATAGACACTGTGAAAGTGACAAAACGGCATGTCCTTTTATACAGAATCCTGTAGATGAGGAGGCTGCATTAATTCGTAGGGAGGTACATTTACATCGGGAGAGGATTATTTAGATTTTTTTTGCCATATCCACATGCATATTTATTGGAGCGGTACCATTTTTAAATGGTTGTTTTCTATATAACATCAGGGATGCAGAGCACATTAGTAAGGCTGCTGAATGCAGAGCGGTAAGGAAAGTGTGCCTCGCTCTCATGCTCTTTATGAGAATTTTTGTGTCGTTTCCTGAGCACAGACCCATCGAAAATGAAGCTGATTACTGTATGGAATGGAAGGATGCCAGATGGAAGGGCAGTTCGAGATATATGCTGTACGCACCACCGCAGCTGTTACATTTATTTGGTCATCTTTATTTCCTACAAATACAATAGCAACAGTTATTATTTTTCCTGTTTGATTTTAATATTATTCCAATACTTAGTATTGTGGCCATCTCCTCTTCATCTGTTCTTCATTATTTTGCGAGCTATCTTGCTGTTAGCTGAGTAGAAGTCAAATGTTAATTTCATTACTCTCATTAAGAAATGCAACAGTTTGGATTAGAGAACATTTAATCATGTGAAAAGAGCATTAGATTATGTGGATTTTATTTAATATGTCAAATGTTTGTAAAGTCGCACCCACAAATCTTTTATGCTTAAAGCTTTACCTGATTGAATTATGTTTTTATACTTCTTTTTTCTTTTGCCTGTGGGATTAATATTAGTTCAATAACTTACCGTTCTACCACTTTTTATCTTTGATATTATAACAGTGATTAAGAATTAAAGTTATACATGTTGATTTGGAAGTATGCCGATGTCTTTTTTGTCGGGTGCTTTTGCCATGGTGAATCAAAATTTCAGAGCTCCATTGATCATGGCTTTACATAGTTGTGGTGCATGCGCTAAAGTCAACCTGCTCAGAATTGATTGAACTAACTCATTTAAACTGTTCTGAACAGAAAACTCAAGAGTTTCCCATCTCAGGTTAAGTCAACTCAGAGTTGGTTGAACCACCTTATTGAAAAGGGCCCCTGGAGCTCTTTGCTAATTTTACCCCGTGTTTATACCGGATGCGAGCAGTGCAATGCAACTATAGGCAACAATAACCTATTATTCTGTCTACACTGGATGAGGCACAGATTGACACAACAAATCTCTGACAGCAAAGTGATGTCCCGCTCTATTTCTGACATACAAGCATTCTGACCTGAAAGAGAAATTGATTCGCGACATGACGCAACAGCATTCACGTCCTATCTAGATATGTTTGGATCACAAGGAAGGCAATTCAAAGACCGTTTTTCACAACTTACACTAGACAGTGTCTTGTAATCTTGTAATGTCATCTGTATGGTTCTGTTGGAGTAATCCTGTGTTTGTGTCTCTCTGGTATTTCCTCTTCTTCTACTACAAGTGCGTATCAGTGGGCGGGGCTAAAGAGGCAGTGATTTAGAAGCAGGCATTGATCATCTTCTGTGGAGGTGGTGCTTAGCCACACTGTTACATCATAAAGTGGCACATTCCAAAACGAGTCATTTTCTGAGCTTGGTTTCAATAAAAACTGTTTTTAAACTAACAAGGTCGGGTGCTTTTGCCATGGTGAATCAAAATTTCAGAGCTCCATTGATCATGGCTTTACATAGTTGTGGTGCATGCGCTAAAGTCAACCTGCTCAGAATTGATTGAACTAACTCATTTAAACTGTTCTGAACAGAAAACTCAAGAGTTTCCCATCTCAGGTTAAGTCAACTCAGAGTTGGTTGAACCACCTTATTGAAAAGGGCCCCTGGAGCTCTTTGCTAATTTTACCCCGTGTTTATACCGGATGCGAGCAGTGCAATGCAACTATAGGCAACAATAACCTATTATTCTGTCTACACTGGATGAGGCACAGATTGACACAACAAATCTCTGACAGCAAAGTGATGTCCCGCTCTATTTCTGACATACAAGCATTCTGACCTGAAAGAGAAATTGATTCGCGACATGACGCAACAGCATTCACGTCCTATCTAGATATGTTTGGATCACAAGGAAGGCAATTCAAAGACCGTTTTTCACAACTTACACTAGACAGTGTCTTGTAATCTTGTAATGTCATCTGTATGGTTCTGTTGGAGTAATCCTGTGTTTGTGTCTCTCTGGTATTTCCTCTTCTTCTACTACAAGTGCGTATCAGTGGGCGGGGCTAAAGAGGCAGTGATTTAGAAGCAGGCATTGATCATCTTCTGTGGAGGTGGTGCTTAGCCACACTGTTACATCATAAAGTGGCACATTCCAAAACGAGTCATTTTCTGAGCTTGGTTTCAATAAAAACTGTTTTTAAACTAACAAGAAAGTTTTGAGTTTTGAAACTTACAGGATGTTTTTATAGTACATTTACTTGTTATATGTCAAAGTATCAAGGGAAATTTGATTTCTCAGTTCATGACCCTGGGTTTAACAGTTACAATCACCATCCTCTCATCCCCCATCCATCTTTTTAATGGTCCTATAATAATATAAGATTAGAACAAGACTGAGTAAATGAAGTTGTATTTTTGGGTTAACTAAATCTTTAAAAGTGCACTTGCAAGTAATTTTTCATTTATGTTTTGTTAGTTGATTCATATTAGACTCATATGCATAAGCCAATTTGTCATGCATTAATTTATTCTGAAATCATTCTGTTTGATAATAGGGCAAAAAGTCCATTCAGTTTTTTTTTTTTTAACAAAACCATGAAAAATGAAACCTAGTTTTAAAATAAAACTGGTTTTGTTATTCACCAGAATGCTAATGCTAATATCGTTAGTGTCCTTAATCACTATTAAATTGTTTTTTGTATTTTTTTTTTTATGGGGCTTTGGAGAAAAGCATCTGCATAATGAAATATATATATATATATATATATATATATATGTGTGTGTGTGTGTGTGTGTGTGTGCGTTTGTTTGTGTGTGTGTTACAGTTTA
>NW_015655565.1:916222-971964 GCF_001515625.1 Sinocyclocheilus rhinocerous | reverse complement strand
AAAACATTCAAACATTTTTTTTTAATATATATATACAGTATATATAATTTAATTTACAATTTAGTGTAACAGTGTAGTGTGGAAAATACTACACATATTATGGTGACGCACTTCTCACTTTGGTAAGCAGCTATTGCTCATAATGTTACTCCTCAATCACTATAGGATGAATCACATTCATTTTGTTAATGTGCATTATATGTGTTTCCATCTCACCTGTCTGTTTTGACTGCAGTGTGGTTTTCTTTATGCTCTTTGATTAATCCTCTTAATTTCATTCCTACCTCATTCCTTTTCGGTCCCTCTTGCCGAATAAATTATCTCTTTGACCTGTGAGAAAGCTCTCGTTCTATTTATTTCAGTCCTGCTGAAGCTACTCAGTCATCCGGTCCCAATCCTCCAAAACTCTAGCAATAACCCTCTTGTAAAGGATATTCACTGATTATTTATTCACTTTGATATTTAGCCGATATTTCCCAGTGGTGCTATGCTTAACTGTGTATCAAATCTCGCTCTCCCATGTGCGTCATGATGTGTGGCGACAGACACAAACTCAGCACACCTCCCCCTACTCATACACAACCACAGGCTTCATTTTACCTAGACAGGTAGACACATTGAGATACAAGTTTTTTTTGGCATGTTTTGAATCAAACTGATATGAATATGAACAATCCCACACATACACACACATACATTCAGAATATGCCCGGAAATATGAGGCTATATCCTAATTCTGAGAATCTTACTCTTGAGCCCATGACACTAAGATGCTTGACATTTTTATAATGAGGAGATATTAAACAGACATTGGTGCAATCGTATTATCTGTATCTAGATCCCACTCAAGGGAGCTCCTGCCACACCCCCAAAACAAGACAAAGCTGATTACAAAAGGCTGAATTTAGGCTTTTTATTTTTCCATAACACTCCAACGCCTTCCTCTTCTCAGTTAATTGGAAATTCAATGAAAGTTATAGTAAATCTCTACTATTTATTTCAATAATGTGATATAAGCACTCCCTGTTGACCTCAACATCATATCATCAGACGCAAACACTTAAAAGGCATCAGCTTTTCTGGTCTTGTGAAAAATTACAAAAAGGACATCAAGGCCTGTTGACTAAACGTCTAGTTTTTTCCTACTTGATTTCATCCTCATATACTGCCTCTATTTACACAATAAAATGTAGTTAATATATCACTGGGTGTTGAATTCCCACATTGCATAAAAGGCTTAAGCTTCATATAACATGCAATATATGGCATGCATGTTTGTCTTCCACAAACAGCATTAATATGGGATTTTAATGTTATTACTTGTAGCTCATATCTGTCAAATTCATACAGTGATACTGTTTGTGCGAAACGTTTTGATTCAGGTTCAGAATCACAAGTGGCATCTATGTAACTGTATATTTATAATTGTTTATTTATATTTATATGGTAGCACTGCATTAGTGTAGACTAGACTAGAGGATATATATATATATATATATATACATACATACAGTATATGTATGTTTAAAATCTAAAATTATTTTAAATATATATTTTTTTAATATTTCAAAATATTTTGTATTTATTTTACTTTATTTATTTATGTATTTATTTACTTACTTACTTATTTAACAGCCAAAACATATCCTTATTGGTAGACTACTCCTTCAGTACTTCAGTATTTCTGAAGCCATATAGTATTTGCTTATAAGGCCCAGTCCCTTTTAAATCAATGCATAATTCAATGATTTCCAGTGTTTGAATGTGTACTGGCATTTTAGATCAAATCCCATGGTTTCAAGCTAGTTTCGTGGCCTGTAAATCTAGTTCAGATCCATTAGGTCTCTGTGGTGCTGATGCTGTTACGTTGCTTTGCATGAAAACGTCTCAGCTGAACAGCATCACATGTTAGACTGCAGTTTGCTATAAAGCAAGGAAATTGTAGTTGTTAAATTGCATCTGTGTTTTATGAATTTAACTTTTTTATGAATAATTTTCATTAATTTTTAAAAAATTAATCAAATTGTTATTTCCTGGTTCTGTTGTCAGATATATACACAGTGATTATGTGGCTATGGCTTTCTAGGCCACTTGCAGGCAACATACCAAGGGATATTTGCAAAAAAGATCCAAAGAACATGATTTGTCTTGTAAAGTTTTGTCCTCTCTCAGGGCATATCTTCTTTAGTGAGCCATTTTAAATGACAAACAACAGCATAAGATTCCCTGTTTGAACACCAGGAGTTAGTAAGCATGGATTCCCAGGGAAAATACATTTAAAAGAAATATTAAAAAATAATTTTCTGAAAATTGTGTGGCATAATGGGCTCTAAATCAAATTTATAACCCTTATGGTTTAGTGATCTTCAGATATTCCAGAGATATACAAAATCCAGAGGAAAATGGATCGAAAGTATAATTACTGGCATGTGAGTCCAGTTCTTTCCAGGAATGATAAATGAGTTTTATTAGTTTGTACTAGATAATTATGTGTAAATGAACATCATAGTCTGACTCACTTATAGGATTTACACTTTACAGGATATTTTTTTCCCATGTCAAGGAATTACTGTACAGTCATGGCCAAAAGTTTTGCAAAACATTTTGTGTTTTGCAAAGTTTGCTGCTTAAGCTGTTGTGGTGTTCATTCACATTGTTTCTAGATTATTGTGTAGAGTGATGAGATGCATTTTAAATCATTGTTAAAAGCTTCATTGGCTAAAAAAAAGAACTTTTCACAAAAAAACAAAACAAATTTTCTCAATCCCATAGAGAACCTGTGGTTAGTCCTCAAAAGGCGAGTGGACAAGCAGAAGCCCACAAATTGTGATCAATTCTCAGAACTAATAAGGCTAGAATGGATCTCCATCAGTCAGGATTTGGTTCAGAAGCTAATATTCAGCATGCCAGAGCGAATTGCAGAAGCAAACTTTGCAAAACACAAAACTTATGTCACTGCCAAAACTTTTTACCATGACTGTACTATATGGCATCACAAAGTCACATTTTGACATTTCTACGTTTAGAGAATCCTAGAGAGTAAAGGGTTTTGGTAACTGAACTTTAGCCTGGTGACCCGAGCCTGGTTCTCAAACTGAAACGCGCTCTTATTTCTTACAGACAGACTCTGGAGAAAGACAATGGTAGCCTACAGAGCTTCAGACACTGCAGTGTTACTTTGATTACATTTTGTTTTCATCCCCTTTGGTTTGCCCATAAACATGGTTAAAGAAACCAGAAAAATCTTCCTTTGCTTTGATATATGGTGTTTGTCTAGTATGTAATGACTGTTGTCAACCAGAGGAATTACCATATGCATATTTAAAAATATTAAAAATATTCAAATATAAAACGTTTAAAATATTCATATCTCGGCAAAGGATTTGAACAATTATTATTTAAAAGCCAAATGCATTTTAAAGTAAAACAATCCTGTTTATATAAAATGTCTTGTTGAAGATGACAGATTTGAGTTTTATTACTCATAGCTTTGACCATATGTGGAAGTTGTCCATTCATTTCACATCATCATTTGTGTTAATTAATCACGTGCCGGGGCTGATCCATCGTGACGTACTTTGCAGGTCGATTTACGAAGAGGGTGTGTAACTGCGAGAGTTCATAATGTTAGGCTGTAAGTCGAAAGCAAAGCACCAGACGAAGCTGCGCGAACTGTCGGACTGACGCGCACGAGAGCATGAGGAGCAGCAGCCAGTGTGAACGCGGAGCAGCTCAGAGCGCGATGAGCCCAGCACACAACTCAGCCCTGATGCTCGGGGTCCTCTTCATCTCCTTTATACCCATCACCACAAGTAAGTACATCATACATACATCTCTCCTTTTACTAGAGTAATGTCAGAATAACTTAGCTGAAGTTTGGTGGCCTAGTACTTACTCTCTAATGAGAAAGCTGATTGTTTATTTAAATTAAATATTTTTTTTATGTGTGTACATATTTTGTAGCATCATATCTTTCTGGAAACATTAGGCTACAAATCAAAAAGAAGTTTGTACAGTCATAGAGGTGTAGTGTGTTTTTACCTGAGGAATCCAAACATTAATGTCAGAATACTTTCAGTATTCCTTTAATATCTCAAACAGGGATTTTTAAAACCAAACATTCATTGTTGCTTCAAAACAGGCTTTAAAATAATGGTGAAAGTTCTGAATGTGCCCTTTTTGGTGAATTTGTAAAGCCAAAAGGATTTGAACATTTTTGAAAATGTTAAACTTTGGCTAAATAAATGCATATGTGCGTATGAAATCATATATATATGCAAATGTATGCACGTATTCAATCACACTGGATTTAATTACTCACGAATATAAAATGTGTACAATGTATAAAAATTGAGTAGAAATTAGTCTTTATTGTGGCTATGGATGGAATATATAAATACTGTAACATGTAAAAAAAAAAAACAACAACAACTGTTGCTCTCCTCCACTGCAACTTTTGTCTTTACCTTGTCTTTAGATTCACTTTTTACTGATTTCATGTTTGAAAATAATTCTGATTTTTATTGAAGGCTTAGATTTCTTGCCTGTGGTTCAAAATGCTGCAATAGTGCCAGTAGATTATAAGCAGGAATGTGTCGTTGTGATGCATTAACTAAGAGCTTCTGTGCAGGGCAGTGAATTCTGTTATAGTGCCTTGTTAGGTTGAAACTAATTAGTACAATGAAAAATGTTGGATGTTTTCCCATAAACCTGCAGAATGAGGCTGGGGTAAAGAGTATTATGCGTATGATTCATTTTGTGAATTATAATCATAACACCACAAGGATTAAAATGATCATCTGCTTGATCATCTGCAATATAGCAATACAGAATTCACTCTATACACCAAGAGCTATATTACCAAATTAGATTCAGTCACATAACTGCTAATTATGATGTTACTGAGAGAAAAAAGTATTATTGTACAGCGGAGACAATTTTGACAGCAGTGATGTCACAAGAATTTGAATAATATAATGACAGTGTAAGAAATGCCAGAAGTTTTTGCCATTTATAAATGCCAGGAGTTAAATAGCATTTATTAATATACAGAATTATACCATCATGACTGATTGTTGAATGTCATAAGAGACCCTGGGGGTCATGAAGATGCAAGTTACAATAATTTTATTTAATAATCAATTAGATTAGACTTTTTTTCTTTTTGGAGTAGTGACTTTATTATTGTTTTTTTCTGTGGTTGTTTTTAACTAGTTTTGTGCTGTTTTTGACTAGTGATCTCACTAATTCTTATGCGTGTCCCATAAATCATTCACTGAAAACACCTTTTGACAGTAATGGTTCAAAAAGGAAAGCCAAATTGAGAGACCCATATGGAGCCAGATCGGCCTCAAAAATAATACATTTATAAAACAAAATTTAGGTAAGATGCTTTTGTGTGAGCATTTGGGGAAATATTTATGCTTTTACTTCTGTATTTATGAATTGTGTTTTGAATTTACGAATCGGATTTTGTAAATGTAAATTGTGCTGTGCATTTATGAATTTTGTTTTATAAATGTATTATTTTTGAGGCCGATCTGGCTCCATAGACCCATACAACAGATCAATAAACAAACTCAGTTAAGTTGGAGCTCATTCCTTTGAGGGAAGAGGTCAAAACCACCAAAACAAGAAAATTGACAAGCAGAGGTAATTAATTTCAGACCTGTACAGCTAAACCTCACAAGGATAACAGCTGTCAAGGCTTCCAGATTGATTTCACTGGCAATTTTGTGATGCAGTTGCAAAGAAACCTCATGACATTGAAGACCGCTTTAGAATTTACACGGGTAATGTAGAAGTCATAATAAGATCTGAGATTTGCCAAATAATTATGACCAATGGAGACTTTGTAATCATTAAAAGTGCCTAAAACTACAGTATGCTGTGTAGAATTCAATGTGACAAAATACCATGATTTTTTTCTCTGTCATATTCCATGCAAAATCAAAATTCATGTTATTAAACTTTATTTTACTTGTAACACTAAATATTATTATTGGAATATATGTAATAATGATTTCTGCATGAATTGCAGGTGCTCCAGTGCTCTTGAATCCATCTTCAATAGAACATGAGCAGTTACTAACCCAGGTGTGTATGATTTACTGTCAATAGACGTACTTATGAGTTCTTTCATTTTAACCATAGATGAACTCTCCCAGCAAATCGCTTATACTGCTTTAAGTTATATACAAATTTCCTCAGAGACAAAAGTTAATTATAAATGACTTATCCAATATTTGTTCAGTTTCAATGCCTTTTAACTTTACCCTCTAAGGTGATGATTACTTCTCTGCTTTGTTTACATGTGCTAACTGTGTGCACATGAGCAATTACATGGGTAAACCTGGGGATCTAGAGGCTGGGATATAAAAACCTTAATGCATGTTTATGGCCATGGAGTGAAATGAACAAAACTTCATTTTGAGTTTGCACTTTCTATTTGTTCTTTGAATCTTCATTAATATAAGCCCCAAAGTTACGACTGCTTTTCTGTCTTTTGATATAGATAACTGATCTGTGCTCGTTCTACCTCTCTGCAGACCCGTCCTTTAGAGTGAGTAATGCAGTGTTGTTGCCATTTGCAATACAGCTACTAAATTATGTGTGTGTTTTTGAGAAAGCAAACCGAGAGTGAATTTGTGCTAACAGTCGGTTAACTGTGCTGTGAATCCCAGTGAGCCAGTGAATTGTGCTTTTTAAATTTTCTATAAGAATTCTTTTAAAATAAATTAACACCGTTAACAATTTCAGTACGATGCACCTAACTCATTTGGCTCAGCTGCAAATGTTTAACACTCATATTGTGTTCTGGACATTTTGACCCAGAGAGGATTTTCTTTTTTTGTCAAAAATTTGAGTTAAGTCAATTGTTTTCTTTCTGTTAGCACAGGTTTTGTATTTCCCTTTGGAACTGATTAGACATAGGCCTCATTGGTCTGAGCTGAGTTTTTGAGTGAACATTGCCAAAACGATCCAAGTCAAGTCACCTTTATTTATACAGTGCTTTATACAATAGAGATTCACAGCAGCTTTACAGTATTAAACAGGGAAGTAACAGAATCAGTGATTCTAACGTCACCAAATATAAGACAAATTCAAATTCTGCTGTAAAACAGCTGTAGCAAGAAAATATTGACTTTATTCTCTTCCAGTCAGTTTAGTTCAATAACTGAACTGTTAAAGTTCAATAATTATAAAACAAGTTGTTCAGCAATAAGCAGATCAAATGAAGACAGTAGTGTTGTTATTCAACTCAAGTGAGTTCCATGTTGATTCATTTCAGTTCAATAACAGTGTTTATTTTGCAAAATTAGTTAATTCTAAACTAATTTTAAGCTATAAAGCAGCTCTTCAGAACAGCTGATCCACAAATAATGCTTTTTTCACTCAAAAACTGAGGTGCATAAACTCAGATCAATGAGGACTACAACTAATCAGTTCCAAGAAGAGATACAAAACCCGTGCTAATGGAAAGAAAACAAGTTGGCAAAAAGATTGAATCCAAAATTAGGTAATAATATAGCATAATGACAGATTTACAAGCATTAAAAAAAAAAAAGACTGTCCATAATCCATTTGCGTTTCTTTTAACCTTTGCCAGACATCTGATGTCCTGGAGGACCTGTGTTTCCTAATGCTGGGATCATTGCAGAAATCGAAGGTGAATATTATTCGTGCTCACACGGAATCAGCATGTGCAGAAGATGTACCAAATATTCTACACATCACTGCCAACCTTTGAATATTTGTTTATTTGATTGTGCTTTGAGTTAAAGTGTGTATCAGCCTCAACTCATTTCACCAATCACAGCATAAAATATGCAAAAAAAAAATTCTGTCTGGGTGTAGTTATCAGTATATTAATGTATAGATTAATGAAAAGACAATTTGCTTCGATGCTTCATCTACTGCTTTTTGTACATGCAGGAGATCACAGCTCGAGAGACCAGCAAAAGGGTGAGTATGTGACATTTGCAGTCTTAATTTGAGGTCGTCTCTTTAAGCACACTCAGTGCAATAACAATTCAATGACATCATAACATCAGCATCCTTTTATCTTTATCTATTCATGTAATTGTTTTTTGTATATGGATCTTTTTTATGGATTATGGCGTTCTTTTTCATTCTATGAATGTTTTTGTCTGTATTTATTTTTGGTGTTTGTGTAACTTCTGTGTTTGTGCGTTTGGTTTTGTATTTGTGTGTCTGTACATGTATGTGTAGTTTTTATTTCATTACACTAAACCGAATGGTGCAAGATTGTCAGATGGGACGGTAGGTTTCCTCACAGGTGTTTAGTGTCTGTTGCTTTTAACACTCAGCCACTGTTGCTACGCTGCACTGTCTTCAATAACACACTCAACTGCATATTGTAATTAGGGATATAATACTCTGGCATTAAATAAGCTCAAGTGAATGAAATAAACTGTATTTTAGGCCACTGCACAGTTCACTTCTGAGCCAAGGTAATGGAAAATCTAAATGCAATATAGCCACATTCCCAGGAAACTGGATATAAGGGATAATGTACAGTAACTACAAAAAAAAAAAAAAAAAGAAACTAAAATAAACTTTACTTTAAATTTATTGTCTTTTTGTCTGATTTTACTCGAAAACATTATCTTAATGTTTCCACTAAGTCTTATCATTCTGTTATAAAGTGTAAATAGCAGACCACTAAATGCATCTTTAGTATTTAGATTATTTTTAGATAATTAACAGATTATCATCCTACTACATAAAACTATCTACTCTTTAGTTCCCATTGAATGCATGTAACCTCTGATGTCCTGATTCCTCCTTGACAGCATCCACACGTATGAAAAAGATGATTACATTGATATTGTACATTACTTTTTTCCTAAAAATATCCTACATTTGATCATTTGCACTAGATTTTCCCTTGAAATATTAGATTTTTTTGTGTGTGTGAATCAACATCAGAATTTTGGCAGCGACTCAAACCAGAAGAGAAGCTAAATTAAACGTAACTTTAAATTTTCCAAATTTAATTACATACCATTTTGTGTTGATGCCATCAAAGGAGGTTCAGTGTATTTTCCTCCCAAACTGTCCATTCCTTGCATATTCACAACATTTCTTCTTTAAACGTGTATCATACAGCCATTTATTAATGAATTTTACATTTTAAAATATTTATATGCCAGGTTTGTGATACATTTCAAATATGCAGCCAAATGTACTGCATATTTGTAACTAATTGTTATATATTGCTTTTAAACACTCACATTTTCACATCCCACCACATACTATATGTTGCCATGTGCTCTGGCATGGCCTGCATGTGATTGCGTTTTACTGAGCATCAATGCACTGTGTGTGCAAAATGAACACTGAGCCGCACTGAGGACAGATGAGTGTGAGGAAAAAGCACTAAATGAATCCTCTCTGCGGCCCCTGGCCAATCCCCAGGAACAGATGTTCATGGTTTTTGTATCTCTCCATGCCTGTCTTCATGATATCTCTCTATATATGTGTATGTGTCAGTCTACTGTGTTGCACCCTCTTCTGGAGCTCATACCCCAGCTTGCCAGAAGAAGAAGCAGGAGAATGAAATTAAATGTATGTATCCTGCATGCTTACCTTCATTCAGACTACATTAGCGCTGTGAGTATGTCACCCTGAGAACCACTAAAATAACTGCAAAAGCAATATTTAGTTTGGGTAAGTGCCAAGAAACTAAATACTGTATTTGGCTGTAAGGAAATACTGGCGGGTTGGTATTCAGAAGTCAATTTTAGGACATTTAGCTGTACTAAGCATAAGAAATAATTAATCTTTTGTCCCCTAATTTTCTAATCGAATAGTGCATACTTTTTATTTTTGAAGAAGAATTATGCTCATGAGTTTTCCCTGGTCTTGGTTTTAAATAGAGTCCAATACTGTTAAATATTACAGCAACTGTATGTAGTTTTGTGTGTTCAAAACGTATATTTCAAGGTAAAAAAACACCTTACAGTGGCTGTGGTAATTGCATGAATAGTTGATAAAAACAGAATAACGTTAAGACGGATTTTCATGGAGAGTGACTGAAGTGTCTGTTCCTCTCAATCCTCTGTGCTGCTTTATGAAATGCCATATGCTGTTTGATAATATCTCATCATGCCTTAGCTCTAGGGCTTCTTTTCTGACCATCAGTAATTGTTGATTTAATTAAGTGTTAAGTGTTAATTATTATTAAAACAGACAGTGTGTATGTGTTTATTCACCACATACTGGACAGCCTATCTTTCTCTCTCTCTTTCTCTGGTTGATGCTGGAAATATTGATATTAACGTAAGAGTCACGTTGTCTTATTCACAAATTAATTATTCATTTTTTAATTACATACGGTACCATTCAAAAGTTTGAAGTCGATAAGACTCTGTGTGTGTGTGTTTGAAAGAAGTCTCTTATTCCCACCAAGGCTTAACTTATTTGATCAAAAATAAATTCAAAATGTTATTTTAAAATGTAATTTATTCCTATGGTAACAAAGCTGAATTTTCAGCATCATTACTCAAGTCTTTAGTCCCACATGATACTTCAGAAATCATTAAAATATGCTGATTTGCTGATCAAGAAACATTTCTTATTAGTCAAGCGTTAAAAAACAATTGTGCTGCTTAATATTTTTGTGGAAACCATAATTTTTTTAAGGATTTTTGGATGGATAGAAAGTTCAAAAGAACAACTTTTTTTTAAAGAAATCTTTTGTAACATTATAAATGTCTTTAGTGTCACTTTTGATCATTTTAACGAAGAATAAAAGTATTAATTTATTACTGCCCCCAAAATTTTAAATAATAATAAAAAATGATAGTTGTAATATATTAACTTACACGGTGTATATATTGCATTTACTACATTTAGGTTAAATAGACTGAATAGATCATTCCCAATGTAAGGAGACTATTTTTAATATTTAACTTTAAATTTTTTCCATTGCATTTAAAAGTATTAATTTCTGTATTATGTAACCCATGTTTGTGCACATACATGGCTGCACGAGGCTGACATGTGCATGCATGAGTTTGAGTCCATCTAATTTTATGTGGAGGATGTGAAATGGCTCAACCTTAGATTAACTGCTCCTGTCCAGTTGAGAGGTAATTGTACGCTAAAAGTGTTATTGTGCTATAAGGGTAAAAGACAAAACTGCACAAGAGTAAATGATGACTGCCTCACTCTCACACGGGAAATGGTCCTGATGGATTTTGTTCGGTAGATAAAGCTTTTTAACCCCTAACAACACTGCCGTCATCAGAGCTTTGATTCATCCGAAGAACTCTGATGACTGAGTTAGTCAAAGTTGTGTACACAAGCAGAAAGTGTGGTGTGATATTCGGAGCACATCTATAACAATTCCTTCTGTGCACAGGATGACCTTCAAGGGCCCGGACGGATCCAGAGCAGAGGGTACTTCCTTTATCGGGTAGGTTATATGAGTACTGTTTATTGTTCAGCCAAACAAGGAAAGTGAATAATCTTCTTTACATTGCTCTTCTAGAGTATGAAAAAAAACGTATTCAGATTAGTGGTCAGCCAATATGTAATTTACAAAAGTGTTAAATTATGACTTTTGGTTCCCCCCAATCCTACATGATATTTACATGCTAAATCGTTTTGTTCATTTTAATTTTAGTTTGTTTTAATATTAGTGTCTTTTAGTAATTTTGTTATGTGTTTGTAATTGTTTTTATTTCTATATAGCTTTAATTTATTATTATTTCAGCTTTAGTTTTTTTGTTTTAAATACTTTACATATTTCAGTTAGGTGGCAAAGCAACATTTCTGATTTTCCTTTAAGTTTTGAAGTTTAAAATTTTCACGTAATGTATATATTTATTTCACCTTTATTTTAATTATGAAAATAATTGTTCATCGTTTTATTTTTAGTTAAAAACAACACTGTGACATACCTACAGTATTTCACATTTTAAATCTACTATTTTATCTAATTGCTTGAACAAAAGCAACAAAACACATCTCAGTAAATATTTTTCTTTGTTCTTTTCTGCAGCCACGAAATGGAAGATCTGATGAGTATGTGTAAAACAAAAAAGAATTGAAAAATCAGGTATTTCTTTCTTCTTTTTTACAAATGAGAAAAATCTGTTAAAGCTACTTTTTCAATGTGTTTCCTACATGTGCACTGGGTTTAGAGTCACATTAATCTCACAGGACCAAAATACAAAAAACAAATACATAAACTCATATGCATTTTCATATAGGCCTACAACAGGGCATTTGTGTTTAATGGCATTAGAGCATTAATATGTGAACTTAAACCCGCAAAAACCCTTTTTCTCTATACTAGTGTATCTGTTAATGTCTTAAAAAAACATTTTTGATGAACATTTTCAGCAGCACCAGACCCCATCCAGATTGTGTGCTGATCCAGAGAAACGTCACACGTTCCAGAAAACACCTCTCTATTGAATTTTGATGTTGAATGTACAGACAGAATCCAAATAAAGTCTTTTATCTGTTCAAACATTCCTGTTTGTGTAACTGTGCCGTGTCTTTTGAATTAAAAGCATTCTAAAATATTTCTTCATTGTGGCAGTGTGATTTTGACCAAACTCACTGTATGTGTTTTACTATATCTACCTTATTGGAATGTTACCAAAGAACAAAGAAATAAAACCTTTTTCTCTCTCTCCATCTATTTATTGAAAGCACTAGTGTGACTGGTTCATTCTCTCTTTCTCTAGATGAATGTGTGTTTTTGTTATCCTGCTATCTATAATGATTAGTCAAAAAGCATTAATCAACCTTCACTTCCGATCACTGTCATTTTAATTGGATTTGTACATCTAAACAGCATGAACTGCATCCTTTCTGATAAACATCACTTTTCAGTCCTTTATCGGTTTAGTAGAATCTTGCTTATGGTCTATTGTTCTCATAAATACATATAATGTATTCATTAAGCTGTTGTCATACTGTGAGGATGAACTGGGGCCTGAAATAACTAAGTAGGTTACGTCATGGATCGTGACTGCATTTCCTTTAAGAAACTTGTGACACAAACTAAGAGTGGGTAGATGAGGAAGATCACTTCACCGGTTCTAGACAGACATACCTAGAGGGTACGACTCAAAACACATTAGTGGGTGTTTTGTAGGGGGCTGGGTGTGAAAAAGGAAGCTTCGGGGTTGTGAAAAAACGTCGAACGCAATCAGTCCAAGGGTATGAGAGGAGTACACAAATGAAACACACATTGGACCTGTTCAAGCTTATTTTGTTATCGACTAATTTGGGTTAGAAACACAAACATTGCTGGTTAGTTGTAAACTGAAGTGACCAATGACCCAGGAACTGAGATTACTTTCTGACACTTTTATTTCCTTGAAGAAGATACATTATAATAGAAGAATAATGAACTTAATTTACAAATACCAAAAGAACGATTTTCTCTTTCAACCTGCAGTTTAATTGTTTGATTTGCAATATTTGCAGAATTACCTAAAGTACACATTTTAATGTGTTGACTAACATACTAAAACACATGTAAAGTTGATTACAATTTTAACTGTAGTGTTATTTTATATTACATTTAAAGTTAATATAGCCTATTTTAAATGTTCTAAATTGCAACTTCATTACAATATATAATAATCATTACAATAATTACAAAATACATGACATACGAGTTTTAATAGAAATGACATTAAAGTATATTTTAGTTTACCATATGCTTGTCAGTATTCAACAGTACACTTTAACCATATTTCAAAGACAATATGAAGTAATTATGAAATTACATATAAAGATGGGTGAAAAACACTCTTAAATTCAACTAACTGCATTTAATATAAATTTAAACTGTAATGCATTTTCATTTAATTGCAATTAACATGCAATTGTCTGAAAACATTACATTCAGTTCACACTTAAGAATATTCTTTTAAAGTATAAAGTTTAAAGTCCTTAATAAGTAGGGTGAATTCAGGTAAAGTTGGCCACTTTTTGTAAAACGTGTAATTTAGATACAATTTAGTTTTTTCCCCCTTTTCTTTATTACTTTTGTTAACTTTAAGGTCTAGCTATAATATTTAAATCTGAATACAGTTCATATAAAGTGTTATTTGCAAGGTATATACCAATAAACATATTTTAGATCATGCACTCCAGACAAATTTAATTTCAGGTAAAGTGGGCCATCCCTTATTTATCAAAAAATGTTCTGCATCTTAAAAACACATGATTTATTAACACATATTATCAGACAAACATATTTAACAACATATTTAACAAACCCCAAAAATATATAAACTACAGGTTATGAGTAAAATAAATCCTCATCTCAATTCATGTGTGAAATTCCAAACAACTGAAAGAACATGTTGTGTTGACATTAAATTTGATGAAATCTGAATATCAGAATATTCAGAAATCAGAATATTGATAAAAAATTAACTCTACAATATATGAAAAATGTTACTATAACACAAGCAACAACAAATAGGCTAAAAAAAAAATTAATAAGAGGAAAATTTCAAATGGTAACCATATGCTAAAATGTTTTCTGTCTATGTTCTCTAAACAAAAACATTACATGAACTTTAAATGAACTTCAATTGTGTCCATGAACTTTAATTGTGCCCATATTTTAAAGCTTTATATTCTGCATCTACAATTGTCTCCTCTTATATTTTCTTCACTCCACCGATTGAACTTCATGCCTATTCTCTCCTTCCTTTCTTCCATCTCTGACTTGAATTTCCTGACTGCAGTCTCATTTCTGTTTTCTAAAAAAGTTAATTGTCTAATATAAAATAACCAGTGAATGTCAATTATTATTATTTTTTTTAAAGTATGCTTAAAGTGTACTTCTTTTTCCACAAGGAAATAAAAAAAAGGAAAGAGAATTTCTTAGTAAAAGTTGTGAAAAAAAGTGAACTATTCAATCTACGTTGTACATTGTTTGCAGAACCACACTCTCAAAAAAAGGTACAAAAGCTGTCACTGGGGCTTACACTTTTGTACCTCATTAGGATTGGACTAAAGGATGCATATTTGTACCTTTAAATGAATGTACATATTATTCACTCAAGTGTATATTAGTACCTAAATATGTAAAGCAAGAATATGTATAACGTAGAAATAGTCAAAAAGATGTATTTAATATGATAATACCACCACCGTGTGGTTATTTTTCTACTGAATTATAGTTGACTAAAGCTTTGCTCATCTTGGTGTCACACGATCTCCACTCATAATAATAAAAGCACCATATCGTTTTTGTTTTTGTTTTACTATAAAAATGTAATTACAGTTTACTAGCCTACATATTCTTCGTCATGAAAATAACAGTGGGCTAAACTCGAGTTATCATTACTATTTTAAAACAATAGTTGTAGGTCTAGTAGTGAGGTACTACTACTGTTTCACACACTGACATTTTAACAGGCTAAATAATAATTAGCAGGAAAAAAACAGCTTGCAAAATATGCAATTTTTTTTTTTTTACTACGGTCTTTATCATGTTGTGTTAGATTTAAACGTGAACAGACATAAACATTTCCACACGTCTGTGCGTGCTTTCTACCACACTGATTTGTATGTCACTGAAACATTTACATGTTTTCACTACGGAAATTAGTATGGACTTAATGCAAATTAAGTAAAGGTTTTTAAATAGCCTTTAACAAACAACGTAAAATTGCCTCGAGGCACGATTGTCACGATCGTGTCTCGTTTAAAACAAGCTATAACTTTTCTTCCACCAATGTTCTTAAAATAACGTTAGTCATGCAACAAAACAATAATTTTACCTTCCATTAACTTCTATCATCTGGCAATGGAAAAGCCTTTGCTCTGCGCCACGGCATTTTGCGTACTCGCATCATCTTTCTATTGGACAACACAGCTGTCATTCAACGCGTCATGCCCTAAAATTTCCCGCGCGCTGTAGTGGTTTCAAGATCGGTTGACGTGCGTATTTGACCTAATTGGCATTCGGCCAAGAGAAAGAGCGACACATGTGGGCCAAAGATTAGGAACGTTTGTATAACATAAAATTCATACCGAAACACAACCATTAAAATATAGCAGGGTATTGTCTGTTTGAAGTTATTGAAACTTTAAAACCGCCACGGAAAGAGTGAAATTGGACCACTTCAAACAGGAAAGCTAAAAGTGATACATTTCGTGTATACATTTTACAGTTAATTCCTCCAAAAACGCTTTAATCTCGTTTTCCCTCTCATTTTATTTGAAATATGCGCTTTGTTTCTTCTTACGTGTTTTAACTCGTCTTCACTTTAAGAGTCTCATGGATTATTGGTAGATAATAACGGGAATTAATTTTCAAATCTAAGTGTCTGCATGTTTTTCGGCTTTCCCAGTTTTTGTTTATTTTGTGAACATTAAATGTTTTATGCGTTATATTAACATTTAATGATTTTTTTTTTAAATGTACACTTTAATGTTTTTCTTAATTTCTATAAAAAGTTATACAGGTATACTTTTTGATATAAATGAGTCGTTTTGGTCACTCTCCATGATCCGCTATTTTTAATTCCCTTGAAGCTGATAACTTCTGTTTCTTTTTTATGAACTGTATTCTATACAGTAACAAAAGCAATTTAAACAAAACAGCTCTTAAAGATGCTCACATGCAAAGTAGGAGCCAGGTCAACCGCCATTAAATCGTACAAGAAGAAGAAGCAGCCAGGACTTGCCGCGTGTTGCCAGATTGTGTGGGATTCTGCTCTAGCCGTACTGCGCTTGCGCGTGGGAAGCCTGGGGTAGGCCCTGCTGTTTTTCTAACTCTAGTTCAATCCTACACTGCCGTCTCAACCAAAACAAGGCGCAAGAAAACCCCCCTCCTGGACGGCAAATAACCGAGGTAAGAAAGCAAGCGGGCTTGCTAGATAGCATTCTTTTAAGGCAGAGCAGCGGAGCTCCAGTGTCGCATTTGTGTCGGATTTAATACAAGCGTATACGCGGTGAAAATACGGTGGTGTGTGTTTAATGCTTGCCTGGGAAGAATCCGAAGGCCCGGTGACCTACATTTGTTCTAGCCTAGTGAGGCAAGGGGAGTGTACGATGTTGCGCTGCCAAATGTTCGCAACCGATTTAAAGCCCGGACATCTCTCGTGCATCGCATGATTTAGTCCCTGCAGAAGCTGTATCTTTGTGGCTTTGCATTTATCAGCTATGCACGGATAGCCCTGTTTATACTGACGACGCGCGTTTGTCAGGCTGTTAACTCGCGCTTCTTCAGGTCATATTTTAATCTGTGTTTCAGTGAGCATATCGATCAAATAAATCGGTCTGAGCGGATGCATGAATATCCGCCAGTAATCGTGAATCTACTCGTTTATTTTACTATGCAGCCTGAAGGATTGCGACTCCGAAGATGGGAAGTAAATCCAATTTAACCTGACCATTTTCTCGCTGCTCCGGCAGAGCAACCTGTAGCGAGCTCGGCTGAATATGTATATCCCGTCTTTTTACTAACCACAGCTGGAGTAACCAGCCGCACACAGAATTAGTTAACACCTTGGAGTTTTTGCCATTTATTGCAGCTTTGCATGTCGTTCGGCTCTATTTAATTATCATGCGACCGGGGAGTGAAGAGACAAAAAAGAAGATAATACCGGTAATTAATTGCTTTTATCTAAACAGGTCGTAGTGCACATATTTCTGCGTGTATGTTTCTGTTAAATCTTTGAATTTAACGAGAATAAAAAGGTAAAAATCTTTATACCGACTGACAGCAAGTAAGAGGTGTTTCGGTTTCTCTGTGAAGGTGAATTAGGGTTATTTGACGTTCAAGCGGGATTTCTTATGGACGGTGCTGGAACTGAATGTCTGCGTTTCATTTTATATTTGGTGTCTCGTGTCTTGTTGGTATTATTTAAGCATAAAAGCGCCTTGCTAGTATTGTATCTGATAACGGCGCGTTCCCAAATGCCTAATGTTTTCTTGGTCGGCAGTTTAATAGGTTTTGTCTATATCACTTATACGAAATTAAGCCTTTGCTTTTGAATATTAATTAGGTTATGCACGAAAATTGATTTATGCAATTATAAGGCAGAATAAAGATTGCTGTTGATATGTCAATAAACTGATTATTTGCAGATTATTTGGCTGATAACAAATTAAAACTGGAATGTGAATATTAGCATAATTAGAAATGTACAGAGATTTAATTAATTTAGGTGATTTTTTCTATATAATAATAATAACAATAATCTCTTAATGAGTAATTCATCATAGTAATAAAGTTTTATTTAATTTGAGTTATTTTAATACTTCAACAAACTAAATGTTTTTATTTAATCTCTTTATTTTTAAAATGTGTATAGTTAGTATTTATAAAGTTTTAGCTTTTAGTTTTGGATCTGTTTTTAGTTGTTTTAATACTACAATTGATTGCTTCTGTTGTCCTCATTTGTAAGTCGCTTTGGATAAAAGCGTCTAATAAATGACTAAATAAATAAAATAAATAAATAATTCGATTTTTTTTTTGTCAGAACAGTCAATGTATTTGTAAATTATTTTTTGAGATTTAATTTGAAAACTTCCCATATCCCATATCTCCCACTGTTGGTCCTGGGATTTTGTAGATCAGTGGATTCATCCATGGCTCAGCATTCACAGACAAAATATGACTTCATGAGCACTGGTAACATTTTCATTTTAAGTTCTAATCCTTCTTAATATAACTTTATTGCAATAAATAAAAAGTGCCACTGTACGTCATGAGCATGGACAAAAATGTTAAAAATAACACATTGCATCTGGATTTTAATAACAAATGGATATGTCCCATCTGTCCCCACTGTTAATGGCGCCTTTGTTTTTAGGTTCACTCTGGATAAGGTGCGTTTGTTTATCACTCAGTATTTCTTATAAAATAAACTTGTGTGTACACGTGAATAACACTGGAAATAAATGAAACTGCCACATGATCCACATAAAAGGAATCCTAGAAAGCAGGTTGTTTTTCACCTTCACCATGTTGATCAACACCAGTCCTTCACTGAGGTGGAGAGTGTTTTTCTCACATGATGGTTTTTCTTTGGCAAAGCAGTTATTTGTCAGCACATTATTCCCTTTACAAACCTAGTAACCATCAATTTCATAAAAATACTGCAATGTTTACTGTCATGGTAAATTATCATTGGATCCTTCAAACAGTATAAGAATTTGATTTATATATGCCCGTGGTGGTTAATACTTAAAAATTTAGTTCCATTGTTGTTATGCTATTGAGAAAATCATAAACCTGCCATGTTTCCTGTGACTTTTTGAATGCCTTTGTGGTTTATTTGATTTGTTTGTATATCCCCATTGTACAAACCTTTACATTGTTTGAACAAGTTCAGTCAGCAATTTAATTGGTCATGAAGTTGAAGTCTGTGAGGGCATTCAGGGATAAATCAACTGCACTGTCACCCCAGCAAAGTCATGCCCATCTGACTTAACAGGTCTGGCCGATATCGCTTTTGACAGCGTTTGCAGATCTATCACAACCTTGCACCCTACTTAATCACATCTGCAAGTGTGCAGCTTTGGCTGAATTGCTAGTTTACAAATCTGGGTTTTGTTTTATGTATTAAAGGTATGCCGCTCAAAGTGTAAGGTAGGGGTGGGTGATATGGCTAAAATATCATATCACGATTTTTCTCAGGAAAATCACGCTTTGTGATTTGATCATGATTCTTTGTCATGTTGGTTTTACTATTTTGCAAGTTGTCTGAGCAGTACAGCCCAACTAATTTCCCTATTTTAAAAACAAAGCCTTCCAAGGTAACAAAATATAAAATAAAAAAGAATGGCAGATAGTTTGGCCAGAGTGAGCAAAGACAAAAATCTTTGTCATTATTTTATCTTTGTTATTAAAAAATGAGAACAAAGATACACATTACAAACACACATAATATACAAATAAAACAAACAGTGCTTTAGTAGGTGTATTTAGCAGTAGCATTCAAGAAATTGAATGAACAAATATAAAAATACAACACTATATACACTTCACTGTATAAATTATACATTGATTCTAATTAAAGCAACTGTATTAAAGTTCTTCAGTCAAGAGTAATGTTTTGTTGTTTTATTAACATTAAAGGAATAGTTCACCCCAAAAATGACATTTCTGTCATCGTTTACTGACTCTCAAGTTGTTTTAAACCTGAATGAGTTTCTTTCTTCCGTTGAACAAATGTTATTTTGAAGAATGTGGGTAACCAAACAGTTGCTGGTCCCCAGTGACTTCCATAGTATTTTTTTTTTTTTACTACTATAAAAGTCAATGGGGATCAGCAACTGTTTGGTTACCCACAATCTTCAAAATATCTTCTTTTGTTTTCAGCACAACAAAGAAAATTAATGCAGGTTTTGGACAACATGAGAGTGAGTAAATAATGACAGAATTTAGATTTTTGGGTGAACTATCCCTTTATTGACAAGCGGCAGCATGTTTAGTACTATTAGGGTGCGTCTCAATCAGCTCCTGAGCTCGTGAATTAATATATCGTGTACACGAATCCGGGCACTGGTAAGTTCCCTGACTCAATGCGCATTGGGACAATGATTACTCAATTTCTGGCGACATGACAACGTACAATGTCAACAGACAACATTGTAGAACGTCACTGCTGGTATTAATCAACAACAGGCAGGACCAATCTCTTTTTGATATTATTTTGTATTCTCTTTAAACACACTGTTCCATTACATATTCTTACAACATTTCAGCCAAATATTAATTATAAATGTTAACTAGATGTGTTCACTACAAACCTCTTTCTGATTCTGATACAGGTCTAGCGATGTGTGTTTGTGCTGAAATATACTAAAACAGGGTTTGTCTTTTCAAATCTTCTAGCGCTTTCAATTATATTTATCGAGTTGGCTTGTGTGGTTTATGTTTTGAGCTTCAAAAATGTGACGTCATTACCGGTAAGGGAGCATCGATTATCCCTAGTTTTTGCGGTGCATTGTGGGATTTTTCAGGGAGCAAATGTTCCAGCAGACCTTAAAATGGCCTTACAATGGCCGACTCCCTGATCAGTTCCCAGACAAGAGTCAGGCAGGTCACGGTGCGTAATTTGTTACAAGGCCTTCAATGGTTTGTCACCAAGGTGTGAAGTAATGAATTACAGATACTCACGTTACTGTAATTAAGTAATTTTTTATCAGAAATTGTACTTTTTTGAGTAGTTTAAAATTGTGTACTTTTACTTTTACTCAAGTACATTTTAAGTGATGTATCTGTACTTTTACTCCGCTATTTACCCTTCGTTTGTGGTTGTTACATGCATGTTTTAATCCATCAATGTGATTGGATAGGGAGAGAGTAATTGGTCTTGACTCTTGTGACTCTCGTCAAATCAAAATGTGCATAGAAAACATTAACCGCCAACTGGTGATAATCATGGCTGCTGGAAGCACATTCTTCAAGCATCACTTGAAGTTCTCAAACTTCTTCGAGTTATCAGCATCTTCCTCTAATATGTTAAGGTAAATTTCGGATTTCTTCTTACTAAATAATCTGTATATGCTAGCCTACAGGGCCTGAAATTTGGTGTGAGGTTGCGGGGTATTGCGCACAATGTTAATGACTCCCACAAGTGTCACATTTACGTCATATACGTGCGATCTGCACTGCCACGTCTCTCCCTCGCGTGCGTCCTGCAGCAGTCACTTGGAGAAGTCGTCAGCTTGTTGACACCTGATGAGTTTGAGCGCAATTTGAGTTTGTGCGCTGTGAAAAAGTGTGTTGGGAGTGGACACTCTAAAACGCATGGAAACGTGGAAAAAACAGCTTACCATGGCTTAATGTACTGAAATTGGAGGACCAGATTCATGATGCACCTTATTAATGACCCGTGGCATTATCATACTGCATCTCTGTCAGCGCGTGATAAAATAAAACTGCAGCTCGTTAATAAACAGTAATAAACAAAGTTTTTTGTTTGATGAACCATTTTATATAATCCGCCTTCATTTAGCAAGTGCACCTGCACAAAAACATTTTTCCAGTTCAACACTTTTTGTTCCATTCAGTTGTAGATGCTGCTGATAAAGCAGCTTGTTCTCTTCCAGACTGCCGCGGCCACGCAAAGAGACGTACGTGTGTGTGTTTTCTTTTAAAGTATTCCCCCGGAAATACTTCTATATTTAATGCAGTTTTTCTCTTTTTAACCTCTCTATCTCATGGTGTGTGATGAACTCTCGTATGAGTTTCTAATGGTTTTGTTTGCATTGTTCTAAACATTAATATTTTAGGAGCAACAATAGCATGCTCTGGCTCAGTGGCCTTACACCTGATTTCAAATCTGTTTTTTCAAACATTATGATTTAAATGGTGATGAGTGTACTGAGAATAACTTCTTCACCTTTTCATCATAATAGTTTTTCAGTGTTATTTTGATGTATTTTAAAGAGTTGGCAGTCAAAATTAAAACTGCTGGATGATAGATATTCTTCATTCTTTCTGACAAACAATAAAAGATAATGTGAATTACAGTATGTACAAAGGAAATTACATTGAGAGTGCTTCACGCGGAGTGGAAATTGTGCAGGATCTTTTGAAATGGATGTTTACTATTACTTCTCATGAAGAAATTATGTGGTCCAAACAGTCTATTGGGTTAATGTTTTGATTTACTGAGTAAGTGTTTATAATACTGGGAAAAGTGTTATGGATGATGAACTCTGTGGTTTGGGATGTGGAGGCTGGGCATAAAAGCAAGCATTGTAGTAGCAGAAGCAAACTACATGTGGTGGTCAGTATGTCTTGGCTGTTGTTCTGGTCAGTTGGTCTTGCGGGCAGGGTCACGCTTTCTGACGTATAAGAAGCATATCATTGGTTAAATGTTCACACATGAAGAATCTACAAACTGTTAGCTAATGACAAAAAAACATGTAACATATTAATAGTGGCAAACACTCTTGGGATGTAGGTTGTGTTTATAATGAGTAGTCAATATTATGCAGCACAACTGTTTAAACATTGATAATAATAATAATACATGCTTTTTTGAGCAGCAAATCAGCATATTAGAATGATTTCTGAAGGATCATGTTACACTGACTGAAGACTGGAGTAATGATGCTGGAAATTCAGCTTTGCCAGCACAGGAATAAATGACATTTTAAAATATATTAGCCTAATTTAAAAAACAAAACAAAGTTCTAAGTGTATTATTGTTTCACTGTATTTTGAGACTTCTTTCAAAAACATTAAACTGACCCCAAACTTTTGAAAGGCGTTGGTAGTGGGATGCTGTGGTTTGATTTCTCTCGTCCAAACTTAAAACATACCTATAAGAAGTATAAACTTCTGGCCACCCAGCAATTCTCAAAGAGCACAACAACAGATCTTGATTAGCTTACTTTGATTTGCAAAGATTTCTTATTGTACTTGGAAGGCATTACAGAATACATAGCCGCTGACACAATGCCATTCTGACCTTGTTGGCTCTGTTCAGTGTCAGGCAGGCTTTTGATTAAAGTGTGTTCATGAAAACAAGAAAACTAAAAGTTCCACTCATGGTAATTTTATTGGCTGGTCCAAGGCAATTCACTGGCATTTTAGTTTTTTCGCAGTCATCCTACATTTCCTCCTTGCTCTTCAAGGGATGAAACTGGAGCCGATATCAGTTTGGTTTGGCAGTCTCAGAGGGATGCTATGGCCCGATGCTGGGTTGCCAGCCTTGTGTCCAGAGGGACATGTGACTGTATTGTGGGAGTGTGGGTTGGAGTGACGAGTCCTTTTGGATGCCCAGAGCTCTCAACATCCACCCACTCCACCCAAACCCGCATGCATGCATGCCTCCATCTGCTCGCTGTACACTCTCATGCTCTGCGTTTCACGTTGGACTCTGCTTCAGAGAACTGTGTGTGTAAGATCAAAAGCATATTACACTTAAGTGTTGATGGTCAAGCCAGTTTTGTTTTAAAGTCGTGATGTAACGGAAGTAGCGAATGATTGTTTCTTCCATATTGTTACGCACGTCCAAGTGAAATGGATTTTTGAAAAGAAAAAAAATGTTGGACGGGGTCTTGGTTCTGTCTATCGGTTGTTGATTCAATGGAGGCAGATCTGAATGCAAGCTTGCAATCGATTGTAAGAAAGGGCCGGGGTTTCTGTGAATGAACTGATTGTGATCTGTCATGTTCACCAGAAGATTGAATAAATAAAAATAAATCATGAATAGATGAATAAAAATAAATCATGAATAGATAAATCGTTCACAGTAAGAAGATAGATAAATAGGGTAAATTTCCACTTCAATGCCGTTTTAAAGGAACACTCCACTATTTTTGAAAATAGGCTAATTTACCTTTAGTGAAGCTTAGCATAGATCATTGAATCTGATTAGACCGTTAGCATCTCGCTCAAAAATGACCAAAGAGTTTCTATATTTTTTCTATTTAAAACTTGACTCTTCTGTAGTTACATTGTGTACTAAGACCGACGTAAAATGAAAAGTTGCGATATTCTAGGCCGATTTGGCTAGGAACTATACTCTCATTCCGGCGTAATAATCGAGGAACTTTGCTGCCGTACCATGGGTGCAGCAGGCGCAATGATATCATGCAGCGCCTGAAAATAGTCCCCAGCTAGGTAACTTCCAATAAGCCTATTTTCAGGCGCTGCGTAATATCATTTCTAACGGTCTAATCAGATTCAATGATCTATGCTAAGCTGTAGCTAAAAGTGCTACCGCCAGACCCGGAGATCGGCTGAATGGATTCGAAAACGGTAAAACTCAACTGTTTAACTCTAGGGGAGTTGGAAAATGACCCTATTTTCAAAAATAGTGGAGTGTTCCTTTAATGGTGAGGTGTGTAATATCTGTGCCAGTGGTAGCAAATGGAACTGCAGTTTGTGCAAGTGGAATAGCAAATTGGTTCAACCAATGGTGTGAGTTTGGGGCGGGAATTTTTATTTGATTTGATTAGCCAATGGGAGTGTTTGAAACTTCATTGTTTTTTTTCTGTTTGTTGCCGCTTTGGTGCAGATGGTAACCAGTTTTTAAAAACATTGTAAAAGCTTTAAAACGGTGTTTACAATGATTTCTTCCTTGTTGTTGTTATTTCCGGGTTAAATTTGATTTACCATCATGTGGACTCAATAACGCAGTTTTATCTTTGCCATTTTCTAAATTTGATGCATGATTGCTCTTTTTATTTTAAATATACAGTAAGCAGTTGTTTGATTTATCAGATGCATGGTTTGCTGGATGTTGTAAACCAGTTGGCAAGGATCCATCACCTACAAAGTCAAAACACTTGTAAATTATAGATAGCATATCGCAGAGGAATACTAGTCATGTGTTTTCATCAGTTTGGGTCATTGTTGATTTGCCAGTTAGGGTTTCTTTTTTTACAGTTTGCCATTTGAGGACATATCAATAATTATGATAATTGATAATGGGAATTTTTGCAAACATTTAGCTCACACACATATTAATGTCATGAATTTGTGAAGTGAAGATGAATGAGCGTTAAAGGAGTTGCTTCCCTGTTGATGTGAATCATACTTGCTGTGTGAGTGTAAACAGGAGAGAAACCACCTGAGACCATAGAAGAGCAGTGTTGTTAGCGAAGTCTTTAACGTAAAGACAACTAGACATTTAAATTTTCGGTCAAGTCAAATTTATTTTAATGCCACTTTTGTTTTACACTTTATAATTTTGTTTTAATTATTTTTATTTTGCAACAATAATTATTATCATAATAGAAATTACAATAATAGTGATTTATTATTATTATTATTATTATTATTATTTTATAGTCATATATAAATAATCACTGTTTTGGTCCAATTGTGCAGCCCTACAAACAAGTTTAATATTTTTTTATTTTGTAATAATAATAATCATAATAAAATTCACAGAAAAATCTGAAAAATCACAGCATTTTTCACCAAATTGTGCAGCACTTGTTAATAAGTTAACTTGTTAGTAAGTGCTTCATACAAAACTCTGATGCCGCTAATGTGGAAAACACACAAATGCTCAAAAGCACTGATTGTGTCAACCTGGTAAGTTTCCAGGTTTTTCCTTACTCCTGGAAGTTGTGTAAGTCAGCCAATCAGATTCGAGCTTGCCATGTCAACTGTAATTGCCTTAGCAACCATTGCTAACTAACAGATTTTCCTAGACTGTTGAGAGCCCTTGATACACTAAACAAAAACCTCTTCCTAAGACAAGCCTATTTTTCTTCATTATTTTAAATGATAAACCGTTATAGATCATCCCCTAAATGTAAACAGGCAAGCTGTATTTTGCCCAGCCAGTTTGCTGATATATTTAGTCACCAGACAGTTTAATCCTGTACCACTAACAGTACTATAATTTTGTCTGTACGTGTTACTGTCTTGAATCAAATCGATTTTGTTGTAGTATTCGGATAAAAACTGAAAAATGAATAAATATACTAGGGATTGAACCGGATCCTTCTGTATTACCAGCCAGTTGTCAGCTTGTGTTCTTCAGCTCTAAGATGGGTTGGACTTGATTTATGTTTAGAGGTGAAAAGAAAACCGCAAGATGTTTGCATGGAGGGACAGTATTTTATCTCACTGCAGCGGAAGCCCAATGATTTGGTTGTGTGTGTGTGTGTATGTGTGAAGACTCCGAATGACCCAGATGTTTTAGTTGTGATTTCACCTCTAATCAGAACCTCTGGGACGAGCAGAGAAGTGAACGGGTGGACGCAGAACATTTCTTACTAGACACAAGTTCTGTACACGTACGCACACCGCACAAATAAACCGTGACCTGGATTGTTGACACATTTCAGTGCAGAATAATAGTCAGCAAATTGTGATAAGAAAGACGCATTTAAAATATTCTTAAAGCTAACTTGAATAATCACCCAAATCCTTACAGAGAGCCTGCTGTCTTTTAGGGTTATATGCATTCAAACGGTTTCGTTTGTTCTTGTTGCTCTCAACGATATTGTCATTTAATTTGAATTGTCAGAAAGTGAATTGAGAGTGTTTTAAAATTTCTTTTTGCCTTTGCAGGGTTTCCATCACCATTGGATTTGAGTTTTTTTGTTTGGAAGTAAAACTCTCAATGACAATCCACAGGAGCCCCTCTGCAACCTTCCCAACCTAAAGAAGGTAAGTTGGTGAAAAAAGATTTTTTAAAATGTTTGACGGTCCCCAAAATGAACATAATTCAAAGACATTATTGTGGCAGGTGAAGGAGTTAAATAAACATTGAATAGAATAATAATTGTTGTTTTTGGTCATTGCATCACATCCATGGCATGTTAAAAGTAGTTCACGTGTCCTGTGCGAATGGCTCCGTAGTCATTTTGTGCCACCTTTATCTTGTTATTATGATATGACGGCCTGTGTGCTTATGACAGTGTTGTGATTTTATTGTTGACTGCATCCAATCTTGCTGAGGGTCTGACTCACTTAATAGCTTAATACCCTGCAAGCCCCAGAGATGAAACCACAAATGGCAGAACTGGAGAGAGATGAAACACAGCGTTGATATGTGAGGATATATATATATATATATATATATATATATACAGTTTGCTTTTCAAAGAGAATGGCAATCGCAGTCTGTAACTAAAGTGAAGGGCCAAAGAGATGTATTCGTAGTTTTTAGGGAATATTTTTTCCCCCACTTTTTTCCATGATAGAGACAGTAGACAGAGGGATTGGAACTGGTGAATGACAATCCAAAATCAAACTCTTGTCTTCTGCAGCTCTGTGTCCGCAGCTCATTGCAGTGAAATTAATTAAATACAGTTAAAGCAAAGCAACACAGTTAAAACAGTAATATTGTGAAATAATATTATGTTTAATATAAATATGATATATATAATATAAATGTTTTCTGATGTAATAGATTTTGCATTGTAATTTATTCCTGTGATGGCAAAGTTGAATTTTCAGCATTTATAATCCAGTCTTCAGAGTCACATGATCCTTCAGAAATCATTCTAATATGCTGATTTGCTCAAGAAACATTTATTATTATCAGTGTTGAAAACAGTTAACAGTTGCTGCTTAATATTTTTGTGGAAACCATAATAAATTTTTTTCAGGACTCTTTGATGAATAGCAAGTTCAAAAGAGTCCAATATAAATCTTTTGTAACATGTAAAAGAGTTAAGTATCGATTTTACAAAATGAAAAAAAAAAATTGCAGTAATTTTAATGAGCTAAATTAAACAAGCAGCAAAAATGCTTTTAGAGCTCTCCAAAAAAACTCTGTAACTTCTACATTAAAATTTCATGAAAGATTCGAAATCATTGTGGTTAGTGTGCTTAATTAGTCTTCAAGGAAACAGTATAAAGGCCATTTACATTCCAGTGCTGCTGTAGTAGGACTGCTTTCTCATTGTTATTCAGATTTTGCACAGCTGGTTTGTGCTTTTTTTTTTCAGCCCTGCAGTGTAATTTGCATGAAGATACCATGCTTGCATTTGTAAATTATGTGTGTAGCACTAAGAACTGCTGCTGTATTTCCATATGGCTGGATGTGACTGCATGCTACAGTGCTGATTGGGGATTCAGAACTGAGGAAAAACTTCCCTGGAGATCCCACATATACACACTCCCCCGACTCGCTCTTTCCAGTGATCTCAGTGTCTAGGCTTCAAACCACCTCACGTCATACTCATCTCTGTGTTGTTCTCTGACTAGGAGGAAAAGAGGTGATTGTGCGCTAAGGAAAAGCGAGGAATTGGAGAGGCCGTATGACTCGGCAGAAATCGCCTGCCCTCCATAAAAATGCAGTGTCATTTTTGAGACTGCAAAACTGTTTTTTTTTTGTTTTTTTCTCCAAGGATGGCATGGCTTTGCTGACTACAGGCCTTCATGTCTGTGGCGTCTAAAAGCAAGCATGTCAGCTGTATGCTAATTTTATTTTCTGGCCACTAAAGACCTTCAGGATATTTACGCATCGTGTAAGTGTAGCCCGGGTATATAGTGTGTTAACGTTTCTCCGAGCGGTTCTGATGACCAGGCGCGGATTAATGCACAGGCTTGCCTAGGCTGCAGCCTAGGGGCCCAACGTGTGCAGGGGCCTCGGATTGGCCAGACTATTTTTTTTTACTTCAGCGCAAAGAAAAAAAGACCCTCATTGGCCCATAAGAAACATTAGAGGAGGATTTGTTGCAGAGCATCTGACAAAATTAATGTCTTGTATTGTAGAATGCACTCTCAGCATCGCTGAGAGTTCACGCAATCGTTAAATCGAAACCGAAAGTAAAACGTGCACGCGCATTCAAAAGCGATTTCAATACCCCACGTTTTGAGAGCGACTCCCTGATGCGCGCGAATTAGGCTACATAACATATCTAGGCTGTTATTAGTATGTAGGCTATAATAGGTTGTGTTGTCTATAGTTCTGCATCATGCTTGAAAAATTTGCACTTTGAATATTGAGAGTAGCCTACTTGTTTATTATTTGTTATTTATACTGTTTTTATTTGTATGTTTAATTTGTGAAAAACTATTTCAGTTAGGAGGTGAGACGTTCTAGAGAAGCTCATAATTCATGTACAGTTCTAAGGTCTGAAGAGAGAGAGAAGGAGAGAAGCCAGCTAGTTGAATTTGTGGCAAAACCTTTTACAGTGCTTGAGTGTTGTTGTCTTTTACTGCATATGATAAATCATACTCAGAAAGTAGAACTGAAATGACATTTATTACAAGATGATTAGTTAAAACAATTCAAAATGCACCTGCAGACTATTTTTCCAGTCATGTATTTGATCATTGGAATTTTTTTTTTTTATGTGTAAAAATC
Organism: Sinocyclocheilus rhinocerous; assembly: GCF_001515625.1. Lineage (NCBI taxonomy): Eukaryota > Metazoa > Chordata > Actinopteri > Cypriniformes > Cyprinidae > Sinocyclocheilus > Sinocyclocheilus rhinocerous. The sequence goes on along the minus strand of NW_015655565.1, from coordinate 942,199 downwards.
TCGTCTCTCTTGAGTTAAGTGTTGGCGTTAATGATGATCAAACAACAAAAGACGAGGAGAAAATCACTCCCTGCTCTTGACAGAATAACATTTGTAGCTTTTATAAGAATTGATATAGTGAAATTGTGCCCTACCGTCACATTCACATCTATGCAAACAATAAATAAATTACTACTAGAGCACGAAATTGTTTACAAGAGCACATATTTGTTCATTGATCTAGTCACATGATTCTGCTCTCAAAATGCACCAGATTTATGCATTTAAATTCAAAATGAACAATTTTCTTACGGAGGGCATACCCCTGGAACCCCCTAGAGCAGTGGTTCCCAAACGTTTTGCAGCGTGCACCCCTTTCTAGTGTTTGACACATGTCAAGCACCCCCACCACCGTACACCACATTTTTTACTGTAATACAAGTATAAATACAAGTATTCACTGTATACCGGGCTTGACATTAACGCTTTTGCTCACCAGCCACTGTGGCTAGTGGTTTTCCAAAATTACTAGCCACTCAGCATTTTCACTGGCCACAATTTTGTTGCTGGAAAATTACATTTTATATGACTAAAGTTACTGCATATAAAAATGTATTTGAATTGATTTCCAGGTCTTTTTTGTTTTTTGTCTATAAAAAGAGCATTTCCCTCTAACCTTTTTAAATGCATGTCATCTTTCATATCAAATTCTTACATTTTATTAATAATTTCACTTAATATAACAAGACTCTATAGGGCTGTTACCAGTCAAATGAAATCAATATTAACAAAACCAAATTTTCCACTGCTGGAGAAACAGAAGCAGCTGAAGTGGCATTTAGATGCATTTACACAGACAATTTAATGAAGCTGAAATGTAGCATGAATGCATTAACACTGCAAAATTACAACAGCACTTATCAAATGGGGATGAAAAGTTAAAAAAAAAAAAAAAAAAAAAAAAAAAAAAGTTACTTTTAAATTTGAAAGTAACCCGCCAGCAGGTGGCAGCAAGTTGACTGTCTTAATGAGTGAGTCATTGAGGCATTCAAACGATTCGTTCAAACGATTCAACGATTTGAACGAATCGTTTGAATGCCTCAATGTTGTGAGTCAATGCTGTGTGTTGCGCAGAGATGCACGACAGTTCTGCTGCTAAGTTTGTTTGGAACTATTTTCGTTAAACAAATCGAGCAAAAACAGTCACATTGACATTATTGTACTAAAATATATGCCAGTCACTTAATATTAACTACTCGTTTGAGGTCTTGTTTAAAATCAATGTCGAATTTATAATCGTACTGATTTTCGGGGAAAACTGCACTCTTTTAGTCGTGTCATGTTAATTAATTAGGCTAGGCTTTATGTAATAAATATTAAAAACTAATTTTTTTTACCGCAGTATGTTTCTTCTGTGTGCAGTTGTATTCATTTGTTTCGGTTTCTCCATGAGATAGTCTCAACTGCCGCGACCTTGTTACTATTGATTATCCATTATGAATTGCCGTTTACACCAAGTGTAATAAAATCAGAATCATTCTCGCTGAAATTTTGGTGCTTCCCTAATTCGATGTTTTAATTAGATTAGATTAGTTGTCCGGTCGGGCAAGTAAAATTCTCTTTCACTTGCCCCTTCAAAAAATGCACACAGATCATCAAAAGCATTCTCTCGCGCACCCCTGCTGGTCGGTCTGTGCACCCCAGTTTGGGAACCGCTGCCCTAGAGGAACCAATGTGCACCCACCACAGTCTCACAAAATCCTGTGGGACACTGGGAATGTAGAGGAAACACTGTAGATTGGCTGTCTCAATGTGTGTGTGTGTGTGTGTAAGTTCACCTTACTGTTCGTGTGTGGACCATGTATGGCATTAAATACATTTCTCCAGTAAAGCATAATAATTAAGATGATTAAGGGGGGCCTCACACAAAGAGCAGCCTAGGGGCCCCTGACCACCTTAATCCACCCCTGCTGATGACTTTGGGGGAAAACAAATTCTGGTTATGAGACATTTTGTGTAGGTTTAGTTATTTTTAAAGATTTGGCAAATATTTCTAAACAAGCAAGTAAATAAATAAATAAATAAATACATACATAAAAAATAAAAACAATTTTTCACCAGACACCAGACCACCAGAGTTGAATTAAGAACCAAAAAAAGATTTCAGTGGATAAAAATAAATAAATAAATAAATAAAACTATATAATAAGAGAGAAGTTCAATTTTTTTAAATTAATTTATTTTCAAAGCAGAAACACATTCTGTGTAAATGGCCCCTAAATGTGCATGTCTTCAGGAAATATCGTTCATCAGTGACACTTTCCAACTGCTAAATTATGATAAATTGTTTGTTAATATAACAATGTATCTGGTAAATGGTTGAAGTGTAGGGTTCTGTTGTATTTAAAAAGAACCATGTGATTTTGTACCATTTAATTGTATTTTAGAATTAGTCTGCAAAATATTTTATCCACTGCAATCTTCTTTTGTTATTTATTTTGCTGGTGATCAGTTATGGATTTTTATTTATTTTTTTGCTTAAAGCTTAAACGTTTTGGCTAATTTTTGTTCGAAAAAAATCTACTTTTAAATTTTATTTTCCCCATGGAAGTGTATGGGTTGAAACTGTTGCAACAGTTACCAATAATGGCCAAATACAGAGAATCCTATGGTTTGACATTTCAGGCAATTCAATTACGTTTGCTCACTTTTATGTCTACTGGTTGTTTTTAATTATTTGCTTGCTACAGGTTTTAAGGAAGCAAATTTTATATTTATATATAGATGACAAGCTGAGTAATCATTGCGTGTGTATATATAGGATATTAAATGGGGTGTGTGTGCCATAGTTAGAAACTTCTGAGAAAAGTGGGAGGAGCGCATGATAATGGATCATAACCATCACTCTGGTGTTTGTAAATCTTTATCATGTTTTTAAGTGCTTGTTGACAAATTGGGCTAGTAGTTGTTTTGTGTAGCATTTATCATTTTGCTTGATTTTGATGAGTTAAATATGGTATTTATGAATGATTAGTGGATTATTCAGCTCCTCTTGGCGCCTATTATTTATGTATTCGCGTGAATGTGCAGTTTTTGTCTGTGTTCTGAGTCATGCAGGCGTAACAGGTGAGTAAGGGAGAGGAAATAGGATGTTTGTCTGCGTTTGACCTGTGGACACAATTAGCCGCCTGAGAGAGGCTCACGTGAGCTCAGCTATAACAATATATCGAAGCAAACAGGTTCACACGTGAGGCCTGCAAACTCAATCACACAATGTCTAATGCACGTACCAGTGTTCATTTATGTACAATTAAAGTATTTATTCATATTTTATTTTTATTTTTATGTTCTTAGTTTTCATTTTAATTTCAGTATGTTTTAGTAATTGTTTAATTTCTAAATAGATGTAATTATTTATTTGTACAAATTTGTAGGACTTATTTCAGTTAGTTGTCAAAGCAACACATTTTTTTTTTTTAGGATTTTAAGGTTTTTTATATATAAATAAAAAAAACTAATATTTATATTTTATTTCATTTTTATTTCAATTACCAAAAATAGTTATCTGAAATCATAAGCCTCATATTTCAGCTTTTACATCCTCCAAAATTGGCCCCATTCACTTCCATTGTAGGTACCTCACAATAAATTAGATTTTTTTGTTTTTAAAGAAAATGAGGGAGGAATCAATATTAATATTTGTGATAATCAGCATTATGGAACAACTGCTGCTGATTGAGCTTAATTTGCTGAACCCAGAATATTCCTTTACCATTTTTTGATATAATAATATATAAGTAGGTTGACCTCCCTGAAAATTTTTTACATTGACTCTGTGGCAATATCAAAACATAAAAAAAAATGTTTTGAGCATCCCAACCAGCTCGATGCTACATTTCTCAACCAATGGCGTGACGATCTCTTTGACCGACCAATGGGAGGAGTGCTCGGGAAACCTGTTTTCTGTTCTGTTTTGGAGGCATTAGCTTTCCATAGTATGCCGGTCAATATGCTCATAGAGGTGAATCAGTGTATCACCTGCATAAACAGACCCAGATCTTCTCTGTAAGTTCAAGCAAATCTGCTTTAATAAGCAGTTTTGACATCTTTATAAGTCACCTTATTTTGCCTCTAATCCTCGTTCCATTCTCCCATGCTCTCTGCCTCCCTCTGGCTGGGATCACGGCTGACCCACTTGGCGTCAGTGCCAGCGGTTGGCTCCTCGCCGTTTCTCTGAAAGACCAGACCAACGGCCACAGCAACTCCACTGTGGGGCCCCCTGCCAGCTGCACCATGGGGCCCTGCCAGCTGCGTTGTGAGGCCCTACCAGTGGAAAGCAGTATTGCGCAGACATTTTCCTGTCTGCAGACTGTTGGACATTCAAGCTAACAAAGGGCACTTTTGTGAGATCCAGGCACAGGGGCTTGAGGTTGACTGCAAGCCCACAGAAGGTACTCTAACCCTGGGAAATCAGGGTGTGGTGACACAAAGTGTCCTGGAAGGAACAAAAATTGACCTTTACTTGGTGATTATCATGTGCAGGACAGATAATTGACACCGAGATTAGGGACGGCCACAAGTATTTGGAAATAACAGCAATAATTGATTGTAAAAAATAATTGTGTGACTTTTGTTTGTTTTTAAGCTTGAACAAATATTACAAAGAAACAGCAAGTAACCCATTGAATTAAACATTAAATTTTGAAGTAGTCAGAATGACCTGACACAGTTTAATGTGTGTTCCTCATGTTATGAAAGAGTATTTGGCAAAAATTCTAACCTTTAATGTATTCTTACTAAACTACTTTTTTATAATGCCCTCACTACTTCTGTCTTCTGGGTTTTGTCTCTCGTAACCACTCACTGAACTATATTGAGTAAAATGATTTACCTATGTAATTTGGGGTATTTTATTTGATTTAGGTTGCGTTTTCTTTTACCTTGCATAGTTTTGTTAATGTTATGGATTAGGGCATTTTACACAACATTGGTCTAATCTGACTAATTTTGACAAATACATTTTTCAGCCAATATATAAAAAAAAAAAACTAAAAAAATATATAAAAAATACCTATAACCACCAATAAGCCAATAGTAATCATGTTATGGCCGATAACCAATAAATTAATGATATTAAAATGATTTTCTATTTTTGTGTAAATGAATGAAAATAAAAATGGTAAAAACTAAGTAAGTCATTTTAAATGCTATACAAGTCAATTTAGGCTAGACAGCATTGTAATAGACAGCAGAAAAATGGGTATTCGTTTTTGAGATTTGCTCAATTTTATTAAGGTTTTTTAGAGGTTGAATGGATCGTGATCTGTGCGGACCAGGCCCCACGGTTCGGCACGCATGTGATCTGCGGATTAATTGCAAAATTTAACCATAATAGAGTGAAAGTTTATCATTTGTACGTGTTTACACACTCAAGTGATTTTGAACGATTCCAGCGCAAGAACAGGCGAAGGTGAACTCGATTCGGTGCTCGCTCGCACACTTTCTATTTGCACAGCCGCACACACATGAAGCTCATACACAGCGCAGACAGCACGCGAACATTGAACCGAATATCAAAATACTTAGCTTTAAGTAATAAATGGAAAGCAAAGTTACACTGAAATATTATTTTTCTTGCTGATCCTAAAAACAATCCGATCCGTGACTCAAAAACCGTAATATGACCAGAACTGTGAGTATTGTGATCCGCTGAACCACTAACGTTTATGAAGATTAACTGTAAGACAGCATATAATATATAGCAATATATATTTATGTTTAATTTGCCATCTTATCAATATGCAAAAATATTTTTAGCTTGAGTTTGTTTTTCGCACCCTGTCAGAACAGACCAGCAGCCCATTTTTTGGATCACGACCCAACAATATATCTGATTTATTGAATACAGTGTGGACAATTTGTGCATCGGTTTCTGGGTATGACAGTGTATTGTTTTATGCTTAAATGTTGGCGCTGTTTATATAAACACCTCTCCGCTGTGTATGGAAATTAGAGAACTCATTAGATAGATGTTTGTTTACTGTTTGCATCTACTGAACCATCTCATCACTTCACTGTCATCCTGACATTTGTGTGTGTGTGTGTGTGTGTGTGTTTATGGCTGTAGGATGAAAAGTAAGCATGATTTCCCTCCAGTAAATGTGTGTAAAATGCAGTGGTTGCCTCTAATTTTAAATGGAAAGAGCACAGACAAAGCCTTAGTTTGTTTATATGAAGAGATTTTTTTTATTTGTGTTTTTTATTCCTTTGATTTGGGGTTTGTTTTAAAATTTCAATTTAGTTTTGTTATTTACATTTACATTATATTTAAATTTTATAATTTAGCAGACACTTTTATCCAAAGCGATGTACAAATGAGGACAATAGAAGCAATCAAAACCAACAAAAGAGCAGTAATATGCAAGTGCTATATTAGTATATTATTATAGTATTATATTTCAATTTCACAAAGAAATGTGCAGCATTTTGTCCAAGCAATAATAAAAGGACACATTTAATTTATAATTTGTCTTAAATCTAATTTTGTTAAAAAAAATTATAATAATCGTGAATCGAATCGTGAAATCAAAATCGTGAATCGAATCGAATCGTGAGTTGAGTGAATCGTTACATCCCTAGTGTAAGCATGTTTCTGCTTAAACTGTCTGTGTCAGCTCTCTTTTATCTCTCTTAGTAGTGTTTTTCAGTCGTCTGTGTGTGTGAATGATGAGCATAATTTGCTCCTAATTAATAAATTGTGTGTTTTGATTTGGATTGTAGAGTATGTGCATGTTTTGACACTAAACTTGGCTAAAATTGGTCTATGTTTGTGCTGGTCCTCATGTCCCATTGTGTGCATCAAAGCCGTGGCTGGTTTTAAATGTCGACTGAGGTTGCTTATGGACTGATCGTCATGGTAACGGTGTTGCAGTCATCCCTGCTCCTGCCCTGTGAGAGCGTTTGACACAGACGGCAATCCCAGCCTGTCTGTGAAGTGCCACTTTTCTGTCACTATCATCACCATTTCAACAGCCATGCCCATCAACATGATTGTGAAAACTCTCTGTATGGCAGCTTTCGGTTTAATGTAAGTCTAAGCTATAGAATGTTTTTCATACGGGATGAGAATCTTTAGGCACCTCATGATTGAATTTGATTTTGGTACTTAATTCGATTCCAAAACAATTCAAGATGCATTAAATTATGTTTGATCTGATAAAAATAAGGCATATAGTAAGCCAGTATAGGGACATCTGTCATATTTTGTTCTCATAATGTTGAGGTGTTTTATTTGAGGTGTTGTATCATCATACAGCCTTTTTGTCCTTGACTGTTGAACCTATCTGAAGGCTTCAGCGCATGTTTGTTTGCAGTGAGCACACCTTTTCCTGGTAGATGTGTTGTGGCAGATGTGCCCTCCATGCCCTTTTTGCAGTAATGCACATCATGTGACACTTATCTATAATCACTTATTGTTTTTTCCTGCGTATGCTTTATGTATATATGCTTTATGTACATATTCACTATTAACTAAGATTTTTGCCCTTAATAAACTCCTATTTACTACTTGTTGATGGTAAGTGAGGTAGTTGTAGTAATTATGTTTAGGTATTGGGTTGGGTTAAGGGATCTAAAATATGATCATACAGAATAAGGCATTAATATGTGCTTTATAAATACTAAGAAACAGCCAATATACTAGTAATATGCATGCTAATAAGCAACTATAATAGTGAATGGTGTTCCAATCATTTAAAGTGTTAGCAAAATTTTTAGAAGTAAATGTATATATATTTTTTCTAATATTTTTATTCAAAAAAATATATATATATAAATGTGTATATATATATATATATATATATAAAATATTATTAGTATTAATACAGGTGCATTGCATTTTGACTTTCTCAAACAATTGTAGTTCACATCACAAATATGTATAATTGTTACCATCAAGTTTTAAATAAACTTGATAATTGTAGTTATTGTCCTTTTTGTAATAATAATTAATAATAATTAAATATATAATAATAATTAAAGACATTACAAAAATCAACTTTTATTTTATTGTAATAAATTTTCATTTCATTTCGAGAATGTACATGTTCCCATTTTTGGGTTCAGTGCGTTTTGTGTGAGTTAAGCTATATTAAAGGGGTTCTATTATGCACTTTTACAAAGTCTTGATTTTGTTTTGGGGGTGTACTAGAACCGCCTTCTGAAATACGAAATGTGCTGTGATTGGTTAGCTGGGCCAGTGTGTGTTGTGATTGGCAGCATTTCTGTTAAATAAAATATCTCCTTTTGAAGTGGACTTTGAGCTTTGTAGCTTTGCAGATCTTTTTTATGCTCAAAAAGCAACATTACAGACTAACTAAAGTTGAAAAAGTGAAAAAGCATAATAGGACCCCTTTAAACTGTTTACGGCCCGAGTAGAGTGCTTCCCCACTTAAATGCCTTCAATTTCAGCTCATGTTACCTTGCCGTTCTCTAAAGACGTCCAGAGGTGTGACATGTGAGTAGGGATTCCGCTGAGTGAGTAATCCCTTGCATTTCCAGACTTAGAAGGGAGTGAAGTCATTTCAGGTGGATAAGGAGAATTATGGTTTACATACTGCACTGTGTTGACTATTTAACCCATGTTATCTATAAGGTAATTTACACCTGAAGATAACATGCAAATCTGTCACTAGAAAAGAGCAATTACATGTTTACAGGGAAAGTGGTGTTAATGTGGGCTGTATGAAGGAAAGAGGAGAGCGCTGTTATAAACGGAAACCCAGTCTTCATACTCAAGCATGGGATCACTGTGCTGCAGATTTGGCCATAAGGGATTCCTAATCATTTTCAGTGCACATTAATCATCTTTTCAAGCTGCAGTCATATTTTTGTGAGGATAAGTATATATTTATCCGATATATAGCCTATGTGTCAGCTGGATGTGTATTTTTGAGATTGATTTATTTACCATAAGTTTAGCAAATACTGAATAATCTTTCTTTTGAAGAGCGTTGCTTGATGATTGTGTCGATTGCTGCACGAGTAATGGAGAAAATGCTGAGAGAGAAAATATGAGAGGGAAACTCTGCAGTGGAGGAATTCAGCACATCTATTTTTATCCCGCTTGGTGTGAGTGGTTGCTATGGCATTGCCGATGGGCACCGTTGTCATGCTGGCGTCTCCGTGTGTGCAGAGCTGCACCGAAGATCCATGCTGGAGTGACTCACATCCTCAGAGCTTTACTGACCTACATCTGAGAGAACACACACACGCACAAACACAGAGCCTGCAGAAACTCGATCTGAGGGAGAGAAGGGAAAAAAGAGAGTGAGAATGTGTAGGCACCTTGCATGGAGACTGTAAGGATACAGCTAGTGATGTGGGAGACTAAGTTTGTGTTGCAGTGAGGCATTTTTCAGAGAGTTTAAAGAAAAACTATTTAAAAACGGCTTGACTGATTAGGAATCACTCAACTAAAAATGTTTTTTACAAACCCTTGGGGTGTGCGATATTGACAAAAAATAATATCTCAATATTTTCTGGGATTTTATCGATAACGATAATTAGATGATATTTTGTTGAGTGTTATTGTGCTGGTACCTTAAAGGGTTAGTTCACCCAAAAATGGAAATTAGGCTGCATTTTACTCACCCCTGAGGCATCCTAGGTGTATATGACTTTCTTCTTTCAGACGAATCCAGTCGGAGTTATATAAAAAATTGTCTTTGATCTTCCAAGCTGTTTAATGCCACTCAGCGGGTGTTGCATTGCTTCAGTCCAAAAGAACTTAAATAAAAATCACCCATCCATAAAAAAAAGTGTCTCACACGGCTCCGGGGGGTGAACAAAGGCCTTCTGTAGCAAATCGATGCGTTTTTGTAAGAAAAATATCCATATTCAAAACGTAATAATCACTTTAATGTAGCTTGCGCCAACAGTTGTACACAGAAGCAGTTCCGGGAGCATGACGTATGAGTTCAGTGTTGCACATGTTATACACCTAGGATGCCTCGGGGGTGAGTAAAACGCAGCCTAATTTTCATTTTTGGGTGAACTAACCCTTTAAGGACTGCCGTGGACAGCTGACTCAAAGTTTTTGATGTTCTTCATATTCTGTGCAGTGGTCAGTTCACACTGATAGAAATTAATCTTTTCCAATAAGTTTTAACTGATTTTTACATTTTATGGGCATTTTGACCTTTATAAAGCCATTTTTTTCTAAAAGTGTCCATTATCTTTTGAATACTGATATTTGAAATTATTTAAATAATAAAAGATACTCTGAATGTGAAATTAAATCTGCCAGTAGGTGGCAGCGAGTCACTGTTAATAAGTGAGTCATTGCGACTGAACCGAATCATTTAAACAGTTGATTCATTCAGGAACGGAACCCCATCATGTTGTTCAAAGACGCAAAACAACGCTGTGGTTGTGTTTGGAATAATTTTTTTGTTGTCAAATAGGTCAAAAACAGGAAATATAATGTCTAAAACGTAAGTCTCTTAATTAACTTCTTGATTCTTGAACTGTTGTAAAAAATCAATATCACATTTGTAATCATTGTCATTTTTGGAGAAAAAAAACGGCACTCTTCGTGTGAAATTGATTAACTAGGCTATTTGAAGTGGTATAAATATATACATTTTCTGCCCCCATGTCTTGAATTTGTGATCATTCTAAATGTATTGTAATAGACTGAATCATCAGGACTCTAAATGCGCACGCGCACTAGTCAAGACTTCACGTAATTGTATGTGTGCACTTTGTGGGGGTGTTTTGAAAGTTTTTTGCAAAATACTCGATAATGTCAAATCGCACATCGTTAAAACAACAATTATGATATTATCGCAGACGATACATATCGCACACCCCTAAATGACTGTATTTCTTGTGTGAAAAAAAGACATACTGTCTTATGATACAGGTTGCGATACATGTCATTGTGCATCACAATTTCATTTTTTAATGCATTTGGAACACACTTTTTTTTAGTTCGTCCACATAGTCAGTTTTTTTTTCAGTGCCATTTCCGATGTTGGTCTTTTGTGCATTAATTATCAAAATATGTATCAAAGTTTAAAAGTGAGCTTGAAGGATTTATACTCTTCAATCTAGGAGGGTCGTTAACTCGCATCTTCTCAGTACTACTCCAAAACAGGAAGTGCTTGGAACGCACTTTTAGGAGACTTGCATTGCATTCAAGGTATACATTTTATCAGTTCACGCATTTCCTGAACTGAACTCATGATTTTGACATTGGTAGCGCAATGCTTTGTAGTTTGAGCTACAGGAATGTAAAGTGTGTGTAATTGTGAACTAAAACTAAAAAACATTTTTGTTGATTGGAAGTAAAGCTGAAGTGAAATAAATTCTAAATACGAAATGTAAAGAAATTAAACTAAATGAAAATTAGAAATGTTGCTGTTAGTGCTGGGCGGTATGACCAAAAATTTATATCACGGTATTTTTCAAAAATTATACCGGTTTCACGGTACATGACGGTATTTTTTTTTTTCATGCATGACCGGGTGTTAACCATATTTTCTACTGATTGAGAGAGGAAATACTGCAGTATATTGACTTAGAATGCCCTATTTTACTGTCATGATGAGTGAATATTGTCAAAAAATACCACACTAAATAGTGACTAAACACGACCCCTTTTAATACATGTTAACCAGGAGTCACTCTCATTTATAATCGCGGCATCGTCTGATAAAATCAACATGCATCTACACTAAAGAGCGGCTATGTGGTTGTTTTGGCTATATTACTTTTTTGTCTCATGCAGCGCACTGCCTGCGTCTGAGTAACAAACTAAAAACAACAACAAACAAAAAAGTGCATGTGATATTAACAGACGAACTACGCTCATATTTATAATTCCAAACAATCAGTAAGCGACAGGTGCTAGGAAACGCTGTTTTGTACTCATTTATTGACGAGTCGGCTGCGGTGCGGCCAACTGCACAGAACAGACGCCAAGAGAGGTGACCCTTCTCCGGGAAAGTCAGACCTCGCGTTTGCGGGACAGCACTGGCGAAATCTTCCAGCTGAACGATAGCTAAGGTTTATCCAAAAAAGTTGCTAGGTTTGTCAGTATGAATATTCTATGGAAAAAAGCCGCTAAAAGGGTCTGAAAGTTGCTAGATCTAGTGCTAAAGTCGCGCTCGTGTTTGTGAGACGCGGGAGCTGATGGCAGGGGGCGGTGGATATTTGTGGCGGTCAATGTGGATATTGTGGATGAGTTCTTCTGTGTCATCACGTTCTATTAGTTCTACAGCTTCAGTTTCGGAACTTTCACGCTTAGTAACACATACAGCTGTTCCCTCACCACAGTGCAACAGTGAAAAGGGACCCCTTTCAAACAGTGTCGCATTCCGAACGTTGTTTAAGCGACATACACCGGTAATGCAGTATTTTAAAAATTCATATAAAAAACATAACAAAAATAAACACCGGTATTCGGTATGAACCGGTATACCGCCCAGCACTAGTTGCTGTGTTAACTAACTGAAATATTTTGAAGTTGAAGCGCTAAAATTACTACATGAAATATTACTAAAACTGAAACAGAAGTAAAATTAAAACTGAAATAAAAATTAATTGAACCTATTTTGAAATATTTTAATAAGGAATAAAAAATGACAAAAGCATATAACAAAATTACTAAAAATGTAAATAAATTAAAAATGAAAATATATAAAAATGAAGCAATTCAAAATGTAAAAATATAATAGTGTATGAATAATACTATGAATACAACATATTTATTTATAAACATATTTATCCTTCAATATGTTATATTCATAGTATTATTCATACACTATTATACAGAAATTCATACACTATTCATACACCATTATACAGGAAAATAAAACATGAAAATATAAGAGAGGAGAAAATGTTATCAAGCATGTCCTTGATAAAAAAAAAACTGTTTTTTCATTATCAAACTGTAGAGCATTTTAAGAATCAATGATAAGAATCAATCATTCATAAATAAATAAATGATATAAATTAATAAATAAATAAATCATATTAAATAAAAAAATTTTTAATGGAAAAGTAAAATATTTTACAAGTTTTTATTTTTATTTCATTTTTTTAAATATATATATTACTGATATATATTAAAATACAGTATAATTGTATCAGCACAGCCCTACATTTTTACAGTACATTAAAAATTACTGCTGAACATGCTATGGAATATGAGCAGCTTGAACATATGTATAAATATCTCCTTTTGTGTTTTACACAAGAAACAAAGTTAATAGGTTTGGAACAACATGAGGGTAGGTAAATATTGACAGAATTATTATTATTTTTTAAAATGAACTGTCCCCTTGAGTCAAAAAGGTTAGATGACAGTGCAGCGGAATCCTAATATGCAATTACACAGTTGTATATTGTCCATCTGTGACTGTTTTTTTGTACTAATACAATTCAAGATATGCACAACTGTGTGAAAATATTCTAGAAACAGGCCAGTCTATAGCGTACAGAGCCCCTAAGGGTAGTCGTGGGTGGGTGTGAGAAAGAAACCTCATTTGTTTGAGTGTGGCGAGAGAGCGGAGGAAGAATTTGTTTGTTTGTCATACGCTTGTTATCTGGTTTTAACCTAGTGCTTTAGGCAGATCTGTTTTGGCTGACTTAGGCTGAATAGGTAAATATGCCACTCTCAGCAAGAGAAGAAGCTTGAAAGATTTGGTTTTGTTAGCCTGTTTCCTTCTGCTATTTTTCGTATTTTCCTTCCCTTCTTGGTCTTGTTCTTTGACGCAAAATCTGTGTCTTTATCCTGTTTGTGGTTGGTTAGCTGAGAGTTTATAGACTCTGTGCATGATTGGCTGAAAACCCCTTTTATTTCTTCCTCAGCGTGTTATTGGCTGCCATTAGTTTGTGGTGAGCTGCTCCTGATTTCCTGATTTGCTGATAGCGAGCGTGTGGTGACTCAGCCCGCCGCGTGATTGGCTGCAGCTGCGGCTGCCTGTTGAGCTGTAATTAAATCGCAGTGGAAGAGAGAGTGTGAGCGAGAGAAGCAAAAGTAGGTCACTGGGTCAGCATGACAGTGAAGTATGTACTGACATCACAGTTACAAAACCATTGCTCAGCCTACTGTTAACGCCACAACCGCTCTACGGGAAATGCGGGGGACTGCCTTACTTCCCTTTTCTTTTACTTCACTTTTATGTCTCGTTTTATCCTTTTTCACCATGATGATTTTTTTTCACAAACCCTCCCTCTCATTTTTTTTTCTTTTTGCAAGCCGTCTTATCCTTTTTTCTCTGTCGAACCCTACTTCACGGCTTTTCATGCCATGCTTTTTGTCATGCCATTTGTCCCAGAATCCCCCACCTTCTATTTCAAGGTCTTTTTATGTTGCCTCCTAATTCAAAGAAATCCTTTGGATTCCTGGAGTTGTATGTAGAAATGATGTGTTTTATGTGTTTAGGTTATATTTATATATTAGGTTATATTCCTTTTCTCTACATTTCCCAGTAGTGAAGCAATTCAGTTTTTCTTGTTGATCTGACACTTCAGTAATATTTGAAGCTCATATCTGGAAAGCATGCCAAAAATCTTCAGTGCGCAACATCAAGAACATCAAAAGGAATCTAAATTTTTTTGTGTCCCTTGTCAAACAGTCCCGAATCCTATTTTGAGTATTCCTGCCAGAGGTTGTAATCTTAAATGATCCCATTGAAATCCAAAATAATACCCCTGGATGAACTGAAATTGCCAAATGATTTTTTTTTTTTTTGGGGGGGGGGGTTGTTTATTTTATTTACTTATTGTTTATTATGTGGTTTTTATCAGATTTGTTTTGTATTGGAATATTGTTTTGCTTCCGGACAGTCAAAGGAAATTGCAGGAGGAGCTGTAGGTGTTTTAAAATCCTGACTGGTTTCCTTTAAATCCCTTTTGATGTTCTACTGGGGTATTTTATACTTTTGGTAGCATAACAGTCCTGTGTATGCTACAAATATCAAATTTATTTTGAGTTTTGTTGAAATCCTTTACACTACCTGTCAAAAACCGTAATGTGATCCGAACCGTGAGATTTGTGATCCGTTGAACCACTACTACCTGTCAAAGGTTTTTGAAAGTATCTTACACTCACTAAGGCTGCATTTATTTGATCAAAAATAGTTAAAACAGTAATATAACCTGGCGAATAAAGCTAATTCTGATTCTGATTCTGATTCTGAATATTGTGAAATATTATTACAATTTAAAAGAACTATTTTCTATTTGAATATATTTGAATATGTAATTTATTCATGTGATGGTAAACATGAATTTTCAGCATCATTAGGTCTTCAGTTTCACATGATCCTACAGAAATCATTCTAATATGCGGATTTGCTGATAAATCTTATTATTATTGATATTGAAAATGATTGTGCTGCTTAATATTTTTTTATGTAAACTGTGATACATTTTTTTCAGGATTCTTTAATTAATAGAAAGTAAAAAAAGAAAACAGCATTAATTTGAAGAATAAATCTTTTGTAACATTAGAAATGTCTTTACTGTCACTTTTGATCAATTTAATTGATCCGTGATGAATAAAAGTTTATTTCAAAAAACAAACAAAAAAAAAAAAAATTTATAGACCCCAAACTTTTGAATGGTAGTGTATATTTAGATCCGATCCAAAGTCTAATAGAAACAAGTTTTTGTCTCCCATCATTTACACTCTCTTAAGTTAAGATTCTGTTAGTTTATTGTGTCTGGCCTGGTTGCTTGTTTGCGGCTGTTTATGTCGGCTTTCTCTTTCTTTGTCCTAAATGTTGCAGGAGTGGCTGTCTGAGTTGAGTCTGAGCTGTGTCGGTAGGTTCGGTTGTTTATTTTCTTTGTGTTTGTTGTCTGGGTCAGTAGTCACATGTAGTGAGCAGTAGGGGGACATAGCTGGTGTGCAGCATGGCGTGACCAGAGGTCCAGACATGTGACAAGACACTCATGGTAAAATTGAGAATGTGAAAGAGAGGTTTCCATCATTAGCACACTTGTTTTCATCTGGTCACCACACCTCCGAACACCATGGACCATAGTGCATTACAGCCATTGTCTTGTTTGCTGTTGTGATGAGTCAGTGTGTCTCCACCACGTCTGTGCATTTCAGCTAAAGGAATGTGGCTACGTTAGCAGCTAATTTAACTGAGCTAATCACCTAAACTTCCTTCCAGAGGTTTCTTTGTTGTTATTCCCGCTTTATAGATGTGGTGATGCTTATATACAAACCATTCAAATGTTATTAGTGAATTTATATCTATATATCTTTATTTACATTTCTGGTGTAAATGTGTTTGATATTTGTTGACAAAATTTTCAGTTGATCTGGAATAGGCTGTTGGGTCACTCTTCATTGGCGGTGGCAAGTTGGTGTCACTTTACATTCGTTGAAATAAACTTTAAATACCAATAATTCATAAAATATTTGCATATTTGTATCCTCTAGGTTGAAAACAATGTGTTAAAAGTAAAAAAGGTATCCCGGGATGCAATTTCCACAATATAACACAAATAATGTGGCTCTATTCTGAATATCGATTTTATTTAACATGTACATTTTAATAAATTAGTTTAAAAAATAGTTTTTTTTTCTATTTTAATAAAAAAGTGAAATTACATTCAAAATAAAATTAAAGATCAAAATGTTTCTAAAGGGATAGTATCCTGATTTCCATATTTTTTTTCCATACTATGGCAGTCAATGTGGACAAGAAACTGCATTCTAGAAACTGCAAACTGTAACCCACATTCTTCGGAATACTTTCTTTAATGTTAATTAATACCTTTTAATATTTGAAAAAACGTATTTATAAAAATATAAAATATATATATATTTTTTTTTTCAAAATCTCGGCACTCCAATTGAAGAATAACCCAGTTGTGTGTGATTTTCATTTGAGATAATTTGAGTGAGTTTAGGTATGCGTGTCCGTGCTGCTTCATGTGTGGATGTCATTCGAAAATGAATCGGTGCCAGAACTGTTGCTCAAATCATGTGTTAGCTGATAGGTCATGCTAGCTTCTAGCATTAGGCTAATCTCCTTGCTGTTATCGTTCCTTTTTATAGACCATTGAAATGCCCATAAAGTACAAGCTTGTAAACAAGAACGACCAACTGTTTCTGGCAGGATGACAAAGACAGTAATGTGTTCTATCATTATGCTGTATTTTATGAGTGCTAATGAGTGCAGGTGTTTTGTGACTGATGGAAGGCTTTTCTCTGCAGTATGCAAAAAAAAAAAAAAAAAAAAAAAAAAGTTTTTCATGGGAGTTTTATCAGTGTCATGTGCTGGGAGTATTAGGGGTGCTTTCTCACTAAAGAAGAGCCACTCTGTTTGACATCAGACTTTATTTTTATGTTATGTTATGTTATGTTTGATATTTGTTGACTAAATTTTCTGTTGATCCGGAATAGGCTGTTGGGTCACTCTTCATTGGCGGTGGCAAGTTGGTGTCACTTTGTTGTATTTTTCTTTTTTAATTTTCTTTTTTAATTTTATTGTATTTATTTTATTTTATTTTACACTGTGCTTCATATTAAATTTTATATGTGAAGTTCATGTGAATTCTGGTATAGCAATCCCAGATAGCTTGGTGAGGCTTCTTTATGATTATATTTTCAAATGATAATAAAATAAAAATCAAAACACACGTTTTGATGGGTAACCATATATGCTTCAAAAACAGTGAATCTGCCATCTTCTCATTCTAAGTTGTTAGCCAGTTACAGTGATTATCAGCTGCTGCTTGTAGTCTTAGTGATGATAAAAATAATTTTACCCAAAAGTTTGGACCCAAATAATTCAATGTAAAATGAGACCCACGGATGAAATCAAACTGTGGTTCAGACCAGATAGTCAAACCATGCATAGAAACAGCCTAAATGTTAAATATTTGAGGCTATTTGCAAAACACAATAGACTGACTGTGAGCTGATGTAATTTGATAGTAGTAATCTTGATAAGCACACACACAATAGGGCCTTTCGCACCGCGGGAACCTTTTCATAGTACCAGAATTAATTGTGAAACTACCCACTTTTTGGCGTTTTCGCACCGCCGGAACTGGGTGCGATTTTAGTACCGGACTGCCTTTTTCGAGAACCAAATTAGCTCCTACTCACTACCCACAACTGGTACTAATCGTGACGCAAGTAGACATTGATTGGCCAAACGCGTATGAAAACGCCCTCACCTGCCATGATTTAAAACGCCGTGTAAACATACTGTAAACATTGTGTCAACTTATTTCGCAAGTATGGAGAACAGCGATAGATGGACGGACGCTCAAGTGCAGTCACTTGTAGCAAATGTAGCACTGCCAGTTGTCGTTGGAGATTCTTAGTCCTCCTTTCCGTTCTTTCAATCGCTTTACGTATACGTCGACTTTCCATGTCCTTTATTGTGAACCCCGCGACACACAACAAAAACACAGCTCCGATCACAGCGTCCTCCATCCTCCTGTTGTTAATGTTGTTCTTCTTTGTTTCTGTTGTTGAACGCCGCGCACAAATGACTTCGCTGACGACTGGCTTACGTCACTTCTTAGTACACACTGTCTGGTACTGGGAAATAGTTCGCGCAAAATCGTCCCAGTACTTTAGTACTGTACATTTAGTTGTGGAACTAAAGCAGTGCGAAAGGCCCTTTTGACCCAACTTTTATCATGATTGCATGCATTTTAAAGGACCAAACTGGGTCAAAGCAGCTACCCTTGTTTGTGAAGTTGTGTACATTTTTATGTAAACAAGACAATTGTTATTGTTAAAATCTCTTTTTTTTTTTTTTTTTTTTTTAGCTTTCTAACTGTCTTGATGAAAAGAACAGGATGCTGTCATCTCTATTCAGAAGGTGCTCATTGATCATTGTAGTCTTCCTGTTGGAATATGGAAGCCTAATATGAGTGAAAGCCATACCACACCACCACTGCTATATATAGATTGGCCTCAGGGGTGTATGCCTTCATGACACATGCACTTCCTTGGACATGTCTTGCAACTTGTCAGAGTACAACAGCTCACTCTTACTGCTTCTTTCCTGCTGGGTGTTTTCCTGTAGAGAGACCGTGCCTATTCTTATTTTACAAAGAGGTATGCACTCCCACATGAAGCGAGGTGATCATACATTTTAATGATGTAATAAAATTAATAAATTAATTAAAAATGAAATTATTTATTTATTTGTTTATTTATGCACTCCCACATGAATGGAGATGCCCATAAATTGTATTTATTTTACAACATTTATTTATTTAGTACTCCCACTAGAAATATATGTAAATTAAATTACTTTATTTGATTTTATTTTTTCATGCAAACACCCAAAGCGCACATTTAATAGAAAACAACACTATAAATCTATGCACATTTCTTTCTTCTGTGGAGCACAAAATTTTTAAAAACAATTTAAAAAATTTAAAGGGGGCCAGACTATTGTTTTGGACCCCATTGACTATCATTGTGTAGACGAAAACAGTTAAAACACAATAAAATACCTTAATTTATGTTCCACAAAAGAAAAGGTCACAGATATATAATGAGGTGAGGGTGAGTAAATTATGGCACAATTTTTATTTTTAGGTGACATTCGGCAAGTTGATGTCAATGACGTAAGACTGTGATGAGTATCGTGAACATCAAACTGCAGTTAACTAGTAATGAAGGTGTAGTGAATTCTGTATATTCTCATAAGTTCTGTTCTTATGACAGCTGAACTTCGGTCCTGGTTTTACAGTACTAAATGTTTATCTTTGGGGAAAGTCTTGCCAGGTCGTCTATCAGGCTTGGCAGCACATCACAACATCTGCGGCCTTGTAAAAGATCTAGTAGTAGGCTGAATAGTTTATTTTTGGATGGACAGAACTGTTAGTTCTAGGGTAAAATGTTAAGCTTCAATTAAGCCATCATTTTGGGTATAGCAGAGTGTTTTTTTTTTCTTTGCAGAATGTTTACCAAGATGACTTTAGGGTCTTTAACTTTAAGGTCATGACCCTTCTCAGGCTTACTAGGTCAAAGTGATATTTTTATCTTGAAACCTGAACACCTATTTTTATGAATTCAGATGTTTTTGTTTTATTTTCGTTTGGTTATAATCTCCTTAGTACCAGTTAAGCTAAAATATTATTATTTCCTCTAATGTAATTGAAGCATTTTCTCTGCAGCCAGCTTTTTATGTGACTAATTTCTGTTTGTGTTTCAGATTTTAGAGCAGATTTACAGTGGTTCAGGAGTATTGCTGCTATTACAGAAATAATGACATGAGTGAGTTTATTACTTCCCAAATTATTTCATACATTACAATTCAGTTGTCTTAAAAATCACTACATCTTTTATTTTTGAGCACTAATTCCAAGTATGGGTCACCATACTTGGCCTCACGTCACTTTCACTTTTTCACTTATATATATATAATATTTTATACACAAATTTCTAAGGCCTCTCTATTGCATAAACACATTTCATTACACCAAATACACAAAATAATGTTCTTTTTAGCAACATCATATGACCCCTTTAACATGATCAAAACCTGTTGTACACAATCTACTGCATGCCTTCTGTCATCTGATTGATAGTTTATACTTTTTTAGCAAGAAAAAGGCCTTACAGTATATTTCTAAAACTTCAGGTTGTGTTGCATGTGTCTTTCTGCTGTTAAATATTTACTGACTAATGTAAGAATAACTTTTATATTGTTAGCAATATTTCAAAATGAACACTTACTCGACTGAAGCAACTTAAGTTTACTTGATTATCCATACTTAATGTTTTTTTTCCTCTTTTTTCCCCCCGAAAAATCATGTTAAAATGTGAGTATAAAATATGATACAAAATATGATACAACAAGCTTTTGAAGAACAATTAAAACTATAGAGTTTTTAGCATTTAAATATCATCTTAAGACATTATTGGGGCAACTGATATTTATATGTATTTAATGCAAGTAGTCTGCTATTCTACAAAAATCACCTTGATTTACATTATATTTTCATTACATTTCATCTTATATCAGCATCTGCACAAAATTGCATCATTTTGCTCTGTTTTGGCCTCTGAATAAAATTGAGGTGTTTTTTTCACCCTCAAGTATAAGCTCCATATTGTCCTATATCATACTATCTGGGTCACAAAACCCGCATATGCAAACTTTTTCTTTTTTAATTAAGTAATATTTATATTTCTTCTTTTTTTCTTTTCTTGTTTTTTGATTTTTTTATATATTTTTTTTGAAAGTTTCAATAAACTGTTCAATTTTTGACTATTATTTCATAGGTCAGGCTTTGCAGGGTTAAGTTAAAATTACTTAAGGAGTATATATTAAACATATGACTTTCATTACTTATAAATGAAAGTAATCATGATGTAAATTGTTTCAGTTTTTTTTTTAGGAGGTGGCTAGTGCTAACATGTGGTGCCTCCAGTCTCACACCCGAATGAAAGCACATACACCCCACAGGGACCCACTGCAGGCTTTTCTACCGTGACCTCAGAATTCTCTGTTTGACCCTGCACACAAAAACATTAATATTCACACACACCTTCTGTCTTGTCCAACAATTGTCCTCATCCTACATCCTGTGGCAAGCTCCTCTCTTCCTTCCTTAAGGCCTGGAGGTAAGTTTATATTTGAATGAATTATTAAATTATTGTATTTATTCCTCATGCATCATTGTTTCATTTTAATTTAATAATTTAGAAGGCACTTTTATTTAAAATGATTTACAAATGAGGAAAAACGCAAGTAATTTATCTTACAGGAGACGACAATTTCAGCAGCAGGGCATTATTGTAACTACAGTACAAAACAAAGATGTCAAAAGTACCAATACTTCACTACAAGGTCGATACTAAAACAAAATGCTAGGCCATTCTATCAGCTGTAAACACAGTCATTTTTATCTTATGTGAATGTAAACAAATGGAACAAAAACATATGTGTGTCAGTATTAGACCTTTAAATTTAGACCTTGCCCTCTAAATGCAACTAAATAGATCTTATGGTTAAGTTTTTAAATTCTGATTGTTTACTTTGATACTGCTGTTATATCGGTATTCTACTCTTTTTAAGTAGTCTTTGTTAAAAAAAAAAAAAAACAGAACAAAAAACTTAAAGCAAATACTTAAACTCCATAATCCATTATTCTACATTTAATAAAATTTTTATATTATATTTTAGATTTATTATATTATATTATTTTATATTATATTTACATTTTATATTTATCATCACAACCCCAATACACCAGTAGAAGTGTAAAGTAGAAACTATTTTTTATTTATATAAATATTTATTTGTTTGTTTGTTTGTTTAGAGAGTGCCTAATTTAAATCGCATTAAATAAATGCTGTTGTGTGTGTTTTTTTTTTTTCTTCTTCTCCATTTTATTACTCAGGTTAATGTACAAATGTCTACCTCACGCTTAAAGGTCATCTCTCTACAACTGCAACCCTGAACACACTACAAAAATGACCTCCAGCATAGACCGGTAAGTCCTCGGTTGACCCCCAAACCGTCCTGTGTAGAATGGATTCTGTTAACTGTAGCCACAATCTCCAACACATATTAGAAAAGCACAGTACAACAATAATAAAAATCTCCACATTATTATTTTCAGACAGTTTTTTTTTTTTTTTTTTTTTCAATGATATTCCGAGTTCATTTGAAACCCTCATGACAGCATCCTTTGCCCGACACCGTAGCCATGGTTACAGTTACAGCAGATGCACAGAAAGCTTTGCAGCTGAGATGGACGGCTCATATTAAACAATCTTAATAACTATGTTCGTAAACAGCTTTCCTTCCCTCTAACATGCAAATGTAACACACCCATGGCCAGTTGCTATAGTGACTACAGTGAATGGAATGACATTAAACATGCCCACTCTGGCCAGCCTCAATGCGCCCGGCTTCTTTCTAACTGGTCTGGCCTGTTGAGTGATAGTGAGATGGGCCATTGTGTGGCGGCGGTGTGGAATTTTTCATGCTAATCTCTGGATTACTACCACGCTGAATAGATTTAGCAGCTCCATTTTCCTCTCTCAAAGGTTTCTAGGTGAAGTAACTGGAGATGGCACCTACGGTCGAAAACAGGGACCATATGGTGCTTGCACAATCTGTATTCTCTTACCTTATTCAGTGAATTCTTTATCTTTTTAAGATAAAGGCCCTTCAGGACACAGTCAAACATAGCTAGACAGAACACGAGGCGATTTCTGATGCATTGCAATGTCATTTTAACTTATACAAATTTCAGAAAGTCCATTGTAGTAGACAGACTGTTTTATACAGTAGTTTATGCTGCATTGCATCCGTTATGTTGCCAGAACAACGTCTGTGTTTTTTTTACAAAGCACAGTTTGTGTTGATTTGATTTGAGTAAAAAAAAAGTCTGAAGTTGAAAATGAAGCTCCATACCTCTGATGTGGGGTTAGAAGTACTTGTTTTTCTTTTCCCATCTACTAGTGTCTATATTAAATATTCATGTAATTACCATAGAACTATTAATAAAAATGTACCGTATAGGCTGCTGCAGGAAATAATTACATATTAAATAAACTGTATGTAGTTTATTACGTATATTATGTAGGAATTATAAATTTATTATACACATTACTGATTATTATTTTTATGTCAGAGACACAATGAATGTGCAGTGCTTGCTTTTTCTTTTGTAACACTGGTATTTACTGGTTTTCAAATCCAAATATCCAGTATTTTGAATTTTGAGTATTATATGGTTCCCCTGTTATCAGAAAAGCAGTGTTATTGGATGTTACTTTTTTTAAATTCATAATTAAAGATTCTTTATTAGTTTCTCATCTCAGAACTGAGAAGGATACAAAAACTTACCTCATTTGAACTCTAATACTTTCTTTAATTATGGTAAATCTTTAATTTTCATAATAGCACTTTTAGTTGAAGTTCAAACCAAGTTTGTAATTACTTTTTTTTATAATGTGCTCTCATCCTCGCCTCCTGAAGTGATGAGACTGGTCTTACCTGCTGTACAGTTAAGCCAAAGTAAAAACAGATACATTTAGACTTCACCATGCAGTGACATCTATCATCACAATTACCTTTGTTAATGTCTACAAAGCCATTTTAACCTTTATGTCTACATTTCTGCCTGACTTCGGGACGTGTCACAGTTTGTTTAGTCAAGGTTCTCTGGTTTTAACTGTCATTAATTCTTAGTTATGATGGAAATTTCTTTTGTTTCATGTTAGGTTTAAGTATTAAAATATGCTAAAATGTAAATATGTGGAAGTAAAACAATGTCAGAAGAGCAACACATATGAGATTAAATTGAGCTAAAAACTCAAAACTTAGTCTCAGCATTACTTGTTAAATATCCATTGGGCTCGTTGCTGTACATTCCAGCATTATGAAGTTATCACACATCTTTTCTTGTTTTTACAACCAAATTTGTTCAGACATTGACAATGTTCTTTTGGATGTCTGATGTAGTTAATGATGTTTTGAATTGTCATATCTGATATTTTTCCCCTGCACACATATTTGACACTTTCCAAACACTGTCTGACAGCAACTTGGGTGAAGTTCAGTCTACAGTTAAATATAGTGTTTGCCAAGCAATAAGACGTCAACATTGTGACTTGAGTAAAAGTCAGTGATTTCAGTCTCAAGTCCACATCTCTGATTTTCACTGATAAACATTTAATTGAGCAAATCTAGGTCAAATGAGTGTTGAACAATTCTGGGCTGCTTAAAAAACTCTTGAATAAAAGTTTAAACAATTAGGTTGAATACAGATAAAGTGGGACACTTAAGCTTTATTGAGAATTATGTGTACATTGCTTACAGACATGCATTATTTCATACCTATATGAGTTTCTTTATTTTGTGGAACACTAAAGAAGATATTTTGACAAAGGTTTAAATTCATTTGTCCATAAAGTATAATTCAGTGGGGTCCAAAAGTCAACATTGGACTTTCCTTGTATAGACAAAAAATATGGGGATATTTTTCAAGAAATATATTATTTTGTGTTCCACAGAAGAAAGTAAGTTGTACAGGTTTGGAACCTCATGAGGGTGAGTACACTGCTGTTCAAAAGTTCAGTTAGTTTTTGAAATAAGTCTTTTATGCTCACCAAGTCTGCATTAATTTGATAAAAAAAATACAGTAAAAGCAGAAGTGTATGTTATATTAATGTGAAATATTATTACAATTTAAAATAACTTTTCTATTTTAATACATTTTAAATTATTTATTTCTGTTATGACAAAGCTGAATTTTCAGCAGCCATTACTCCAGTCTTCAGTGTAGGCATGGGCCGGTATGAGATTTTGACGGTATGATAACCTTAAGCAAAAATATCACGGTTTCACAGTATCACGGTATTGTTGTTACAGCTCTAAAATGTGTTAATTTTAAATGTCTGTGTGAAAAAAAACAAAAAAACGGAACACAATGTATTTTGAGCAACATACAGAATATTTGGAACAGTAGTATTTGTTTATTTTTTCTTTGATTTGTTTCTGAAATGTGGGCTGTCCTGCAGCTTTTGATGTGGATGGTTGATTTGCTGCTAGAGCTACTGCTGCCCTAAAAAGAAGAAAAATAAAGACTGACATCTTTATTTAACCTAAATCTCTAATTACAGTTATTTAATTTTAGTTATATAATTCATATACATATCATTTATGTAATTTCATATCATTTATTTATATAATTTCATATAGATAATTTGATTTAATAATAACCCAATTTGAAGCAAAAACAGAATGTTCTGACTAGCTTTGTGAAATTATACTACATGCCTGAACGAAGCAAACAGCAGAAGCTCTGAATGGAACTGCAGATTCACTCTCTGACAGCAGGAGGCGCTGATACAGCGTTTCCTTGATTATCGCAGTAAACAAAGCAGAGCTGCACTGAAACACTGCTTTAAAGGGGTCATATGATGCTGCTAAAAAGAACATTATTTCTTTAGAGTGTTACAAGCTCTTGGTGCAT
>NW_015655565.1:890023-916198 GCF_001515625.1 Sinocyclocheilus rhinocerous | reverse complement strand
GTTCCCCTCAGAAACACATTCATATAAACCTCAAATCAATATTTAGGATTTTCTTCCAATAGTTCGTGCATCATGAACAGTGAGTGATCTGCCTGCTACAGTATTTTTCTCTGCGCGTCCGTCTTCAGCGTCTCTGGCCTCTGTTAACAGATGTTTACAGACTTCATATTTTCACATGAATGACATTTGGAAAATGATATGCGTTGCAACGCAGTTTGTGCAAGTCCAGAGCAGAGATCGGCTGCAATAAAACAATAAACGGTCAGTTGCCGATTGCGTAAGTTCCAGAGGAAGCTCCTTCGGCCGTCATACACGCGCACGTGACTGACCACTCGCTCGCACCAACAGGAGGAGGGTCGTGTTACTCTCTACAGTGCACTCAACCTGAGGGATTCCTACACTTTCAGTCTTTGAGGTGACATGCAAAACAGCGCATACCGCAGGAACGGTATAACGGAAAATATTAGCGGTTTTGAAACCGTGACATTTTCAAATCGCGGTATACCTTGAAACCGGTAATCGGCCCATGCCTACTTCAGTGTCACATGATGCTTCAGAAATAATTCTAATATGCTGATTTGCTGGTCAATAAACTTTTCTTATCATCAATGTTGAAAACACTTGTGCTGCTTAATATTTTTGTGAAAACCGTGATAGATTTATTTATTTTTCAAAGTTTTTTTTTTTGTAAATAACATTATAAATGACTTTATTGTCAGTTTTGATCAATTAAATGTTTTCTTGGTGAATAAAAGTATTAATTGGTTTGTAAATGATGACAGTTTTCATTTTGGGGTAAACTATTCCATTACATTTTTTTCTAAATGAGTATAGGACATTGCCATTTGTATCTTATTTGAAAACAATGGCAATGATAAATTATCAGGAACTGTCCCACTTTTCCTGTATTGGTTTAGCAAAGTGTACTTTGTGCCAGACACTGATAAAATATTTTTTTCCTTTTTTGGGTTCTACTCCAAATATTGGCTCTTGATGTTTGCCAATGCCAGTAATTGATACCTTTCTATAAGATATACTCTTCTGTTTGATGATCCTCAGCAAACTTTACATTTGATAATAAACATCATGGTTAATTCAGCACACATTGAGCCTCTGTGTATGTTTAGTGATCAGTACTGTCCTCTGAAACATCTTTATTGCATTGTTGTGCTCGTACTGTTGGTTTGTTTGTCTTACAGGAGTCAGGAAGATAGTGGACTAGTGACAAAAACGGTCACTCTGTCTCTCTCACAACACAAACACCATTAAAGTTAATGATCAGCCATCCACATCCTCTATGTGCGTGTGTCGGGGAGAGAATGGTCAAATGTTAATACACAAGCACTGCATTGTTTTTGTAGTATAAATGTAGGTCATCACATTGTTCTACTTCTAATTGCTCAAACGAGCTCCATTTAAGTATACTGAAATGAACTGCATTTTCAAAACGAGTCGTTTGTAAAGCAGTCAGGTGGATGTTAGATTGTGAGAACGAAAATGCTGCACTATGAGTGTGCAGTGACTAATTGACTTGTTTGTGTCTTCAAAACAATTACAGCACTCTCACTTTAATGTGTGTGCATGTGTGTGCTGTCGCTGTGTGGAGGGTCTTTTATGCAGCAACTTTAAGCTTAAAAACAGGTGTGGAATGGGGTCATTTAGAGTCGTAAGCCGATACGCATGCTCTAATGCTGGCAGCGTGTTATGCACGAGGCTGTAGTGGCAGATGCAGTGACGCATTTGGAGGCAAATGATGTTGAAAGTTGAGTGTGAGGCTTAATATGCAACCAAAGCATTCGTGATGGTATTCTGGCTCCAAGACTGGAAAATGTACTAAATGCATGTTATGTTCAGTGAATATGTCATGTTTTCTGATTTTGACGAATTAATTGGTAGCCTATCTGTTTGCTAGCGTACTCCTAAAAGTTGGCATCTAATATATAATGGACAGTCTTTCTCTACTAGCAAAATGCACTAAAAATATTGATGACTCATCTTTTGCACTCATGGGCGTGTCCGGTTTTTTGTCCAATAAAAATCTCACTAGAATAAATGTTTATACCTTTAGCAATAGCAAGTAGCAAAGAATTAATAAAATCGATGAAAAATGTATTTTAAATTGATAAAATAGTGACAGACATTTTATAATGTTACAAAATAATAATTCTATTTCAAGTAAATGCTGTTTGAATTTTCTATTCATCGAAGAATCCTGTTAAAATAAAAAGAAAAGTCTCACAACAAGAAATGTTTCTTGAGCAGCAAATCAGCATATTAGAATGATTTCTGAAGGATCATATGACACTGAAGACTGGAGTAATGATGCTGAAAATTCAGCTTTACCATCACAGGAATAAATTACATTTTAAAACAAATTAAAATTGTACATTTTAAAATTGTAATTATATTTTTTTTAATATTACTGTTTTTGTTTTTAATGTATTTTTTATCAAATAAAGACTTGATGCGCACAAGTGAGATTAAAGAAAAAAAATCCCAAACTAGTGTAAACTAAAGCCTAATGGCTAATGGCTTTTTTTAAGGACAAAATGAAATTAAGGAAATATGAACTATAATGACAATTTCCGACTCTTTTTCTCTTATCTGTCCTAATTAAATTATGAAATCTAATCTTACCTCATATTGTATGCGCCCACCATTACAAGCAGATGGCTTTGAATTTCACAGAGCAGATATAAATATATTTTTGTTTGGCAGCCAATTCAGTTGACGTCAATGTAGTTTTTTTTAACTCAGTAATAGATGTTATACATTATTTTCTTTATTTTTCCCTTAATTTTCTTTTTCCTTTTCCTGTAACACTGCATGTTGTATGTGCGTTCTTAATTTAAAATGCAGTTTTCCCACATGCAGCAATAACATCAACCATATAATATGGCATTATTAGAGCAGTGGGTGCTTCCTTATGCAAACACATAGTCACACACCCACAACCCTTGATGCAAATGGATTGAGGAAAGCTCTGAATTGTTTATGTAAAAATGGTGGTAATGGACACCCAGTGGCAGAGCCACATGCACGGTTTTATTTACCCAGCCTGTTGTTTGCACTCATTAATCTCGCAACTTTGCAAATACACGTTTCATACGGTTGACTTGCATCTCGTCTCGCACACATGAAAACACTCATTCAGTCGTGTGCGCACGCATCACATATTTGCACGCACTAAATGAAAGGTCATTGTGATCTCTGCGGTTCCAGAGACAGATGCACATTTGTACACTCTGTGCAGAAGACCAATTATCTTACGGCTAAAATAGATTGAGTGATTGTCATGTCATGTTGAGATGACCTTAAAGAGATAATCCAGAAATTAAAACTGTCATTTACTCAATCTCATTCATTCCAAACCCATACTGCTTTGGAGCTGAGAAGCTGCTATGACATCAGTCATGAAATCAAACCCCAATCACGACCGTTACAAATTGATTATATTTCAGCTATTTTTATTCCAGACAGCATTTGTCATTTTTATTTAGTTGAAATTGATACACTAAATAAGTACAAAAGTAAAACTGAAATAAAAACTAAGAAAAATGACAAATACACAACAAAATTGGTTGAAGTTAAAAAGAAAATTATTACAATTATTAAATTGAAAACAAACAAAAAAACTAATTGAAATATTAATAAAACCTTAATAATATCTAAATTATACTAAAATAACACTGCCCTGAAGATGAACTATTAGCGAATATTTAAACTTCAGTCTGTTCCTCTCACAAAGCTATCGTATGTATGACTTCAGACTTACTGTGTCCTGTTTGAAGCTTGAAAGCTTCAGGCCCTTATTATTAATTTTCGAGAGACAATCCCTTTAAATAGCTGGTTCAGCCTCAAATATGAATATTTTAGCACGCTGAATGCTGTTATGATCACAAACACTGGAATGGGTGAGGAATGAAGCTGTCTTTAATTGGCCGGTCACACAGCTTGGGTAGAGCTCACATTGGTCAAGCTGGTCTAACCTCTTTTACTATGGGTTTCTTTTCAGGGATGACAGCAGCATCTTTGATGGGTTGATGGAAGAAGATGAGAAGGACAAAGCAAAAAGGTGATTAGACAAACAAAACATTACGATAATTATAATGATTCCTGAACGGGAATTTCCTTTTTCTTACCTCGAGCCGAACTCCTATTATGAGCCAAGCCTTTATTCCATTATCTCATGCAAGAGTGGTTTAAACATGATTCATTACACCAGAGGATTGTATAGACAGGTCCTTTTTCATGGTAGTATATATAAAGTGGTTTTGCACCAGGAATAGAAACTTAAGTGTGACCTAGTTATGACTGTTTAAACCTGAGTGCACAGCTTCACCCTCATCTTCTGTATACAGTCACAGAACCGTGAAATGGTTTCCCTCAGCATTGCTAGATTTTTCTCAGATTAGATAGCATCCCTTTATCATTTTGAGGAGTAAACTGTAGAATTTAAGATAATTAAGAGTTGACGTGTATTTTAGTGCTTAACTGAGACTTCTGAAAGAAGACGAAATTATGTTATTATCTTCTTATCTTTAAGTCAGCAATTGATTTCCACTGGAATTTTCCACCTCTTACTTTTCCACCTACAGAGTTTCTAGGAACAAGTCGGAAAAGAAGAGGCGAGACCAGTTCAATGTGCTCATCAAGGAACTGGGCACCATGTTGCCGGGCAACACCCGCAAGATGGACAAGTCTACCATCCTACAGAAGAGCATCGACTTCCTGCGCAAGCACAAAGGTTACTGTAATGCCATACCAATTAATTGCAACCAAATTGGTTGCGTGTTTTAAACCAGTAATCATTTGAAAAAGTAAATTTAATATTTTCATTGCCTAAAAGGAAACTTTGGGGGGGAAAAAACTTAGTTAACTAAATTGGAGCAATAATATGCATTTAAATACTACAGAATACTAATCAATTACTGAGAAAATGCTTTTTTTAATTTAAATTTATTTATTTAATATTTTCAGTCAATAATGGTTTCTGTGACTTAAGTTAATTTCACAAGCCAGACTATTTACTATTGATGAATTCTAGCCAAGAACCGCCCACTTAGACAGGAAGGAGCCGTCTGATGACACACAATGACATGTAAAACCTCCACCACGGCTTGCTTTTTTCACTCAACATAGAGGAGTGGGTATTTCTGAAATGTATAAGACAATAGTAGACAACGAAGTGGTAGCTCTTTGAACTATTAGTAAATCAGCCTTCACAAAAGATTGTACAGACAACCCAAAAATATAAATTAAGAACAGTTCTGGACAGATTCCATTTGACTTTTTTTTTTTTTTTTGTGGATGATGCATTTTCTAAAAGTGGTGTGTGTGCTAGACAGAGATTGGTGCAGTGCTAAAAACATCTAAAATATTATAAAATGATAAAATATATTAAAAAGGTAAAAGTGATAATATTAGGTTAGTTTGGGTTAGTTCACCCAAAAATGAAAATTAGCCCATAAATTACTCCCCTTCAAGGCATCCTAGGTGTATATGACTGACTTCTTTCAGACGAATCCAGTTGGAGTTATATTAAAAATTGTCTTTGATCTTTCAAGCTGCTTAATGCCACTCAGCGGGTGTTACAGTGCATCAGTCCAAAAGAAGTTAAATAAAAAGTGCCCATCGTGCGAATCGATGCATTTTTGTAAGAAAAATAACCATATTTAAAACGTAATAATCAATTTAATCTAGCTTGCGCTCACTGTTGAACACTGAAGCAGCTTTGGGCGGATTACGTATGAGGTCATGAGCTGCACTGCAACACCCGCTGAGTGGCATTAAACAGCTTGAAAGATCAAAGACAATTTTTAATATAACTCCGACTGGATTCGTCTGAAAGAAGAAAGTCATATACACCTAGGATGCCTTGAGGGCGAGTAATTTATGGGCTAATTTTCATTATTGGGTGAACTAACCCCTTAAGATAAATGTTAATAAACTAACATTTATCATTTTAAAACTAATGATTTAGGCAGCTGATATTACAAAGTGCATAATTATGTTCTATTTTTTTTATATACAAGTAAACATGTATAATTAATAAAACATTTAGTTTAATAACCTGATGAAATAAAGTTTGTATGTTTTAGTTCTTTGTCCTGTATTTAAAACCGAAACCTTATTGTTTGTATTTTCTTTCCCTCAGAAATTGCCGCACAGTCTGAGTCGAGTGAAATCCGTCAGGACTGGAAGCCGCCCTTCCTTAGCAATGAGGAGTTCACACAGCTGATGCTGGAGGTGAGGACTTACTCTCACTGACACAAACATGCATACGCACTTGCCTAAACCCCCTACTTATGTTTATTCATTCAGTAAACACTAAAACTACAGAACTATTGATATTCTTAATTTGCTCTATTTTTTAGGCACTAGATGGCTTCTTTTTAGCCATCATGACAGACGGAAACATAATCTACGTCTCAGAAAGTGTCACGTCTTTATTAGAACATCTACCTGTGAGTATGAACACACTGCATTTATTTCATCAAAATATCAGTAAAATCAGTAATTTGGTGAAATATTATTACAATTTAAAATAACAGTTTCTATTTTAATTTATTTTAAAATGTGTTTATTCCTGAGATGGCAAAGCTGAATTTTCAGCAGCCATTACTCTAAATCGTTCTAATATGCTTATTTGGTGCTCAAGAAATTTTTTTTATTATTATCAATGCTGAAAATAGTTGAGCAGCTTAATATTTTTGTAGAAACGGTGCTACATTTTTTCAGGATTCTTTGCTAAATAGAAAATTCTAAAGAACTTGCAACATTTTGAATGCTTTATTGTCACTGTTGATTAATTTAATGCATCGTTGATCAATAAAATATGTATTTCTTTAAAAAAAAAATCATACTAATCCAAACTTTTGAATGGTTGCACAACTTTTCAGAACAATAGTGTGACAGAAACGTCCTCCAATTCACTTCATGTTAGAAGTTAGGTCTCTAAATTCATCAGCTTCTAAAAATATTAAAGCAAATATTAAATCTAAATGAATTTGATGATATTGCTAAGCTACTATTTGTGTGGACAACTGGTCCTAACCTCTTAACCCAACCACACTGACAGCAGTTTGCAGCTACAAAGCAACCGAACATAATTCATTTTCAATGAGAGTGGATTGAGCGTCAGTGACCGCTGACTAAACGACAACCGTATGCAAATGAGCAGTATCACAATGCAGTTATGAATACAGTGGCTGATACGGCATCCGTGCATCTGTTACAACAACCCTGCAGCCTCCAGCTATTCATGTGAACAGCTCTACTGTGTGAGTACGAGTGATACTGACGATGTCTGTTGTTGTGTTTTCAGTCTGATCTTGTGGATCAGAATCTGTTGAATTTCCTTCCACTGGGTGAGCACTCAGAGGTGTATAAAGCCCTGTCCACACACATGCTGGAGGGAGAGACCCTCACCCCAGACTACCTAAAAAGTAAGAATCACTCATACATGCTGTGTTTACATGTTTCTCATCTTCTCATGACCAAAAAATTGGTTTCTTCTGGTCTCTCTCTCTCTCTCTCTCTCTGTTATTGTCTCATTTCTTTGAGCACAGATCACTAGACTAGAGCTCATTAATTCTGTTTTCTTGTTTTTGTTTTGTTTTGTTTGCTTCCCTGCAGCAAAGAACCAGTTAGAGTTCTGTTGCCACATGCTCCGGGGCACGATCGACCCGAAAGAGCCGCCCGTTTATGAGTATGTCAAGTTCATCGGAAACTTTAAGTCCCTCAACACTGGTGAGTGTCAGAACGAGTGCCTGCAGCATCAGCCGAGTCTTTCATATGGATCCATTTATTGAATTACCTAGCCAAGTGCTTGCTTGCTTGCTTATGTGAGAGTAGATGGAGCAAGGATCATTATTTGAATAGGAAGTGTTGCGAAAAGCCAGTTTGCCAGAGAAACAGGCTTCTGACCCAGATTTTGAGATGGAAAGTTGACCGTTTTTGGCTTAAGGTGAAGTGTGTAATTTGACGGGCTTCAGTAAACATTATTGTAAAAATAATGAATGATGGTTTTTAAACAGCCTTTGTTTATACAAATAGATATTCCCACCCCAAATTCCCACCATTGGTGGAGCCAATGTTGGTTGGAATGATCAAACAAACAGAGTGATGTTTTTCTCTACAGAGCCGCTGTGTTTACACTTTTCCAGGGAATTGACCTACAAATAGACTTAATTATACAGCAGTTGATGGGGGAGTATTTAAACATCACCTTCGAATAATATGGAATAATTAATAATGTATAAAATAAATACAGGAAATGTTTTAATCTATTATTATTATTATTTCAGCAACAATAAAGATTAGATGAGATGGAAAAAGACTGATGATAAAGTAAACCACTTTAATTAAAATAGATAATACATAAGGATATTCATTATATTCTATTTCAGGAGTTCAGGTTATTAAATCCTTTAAATGCTTAAAGTTTACTAATAAATGTTTAATGGTGGAAAAGTTTAATTTGTCATAGTTTGATACATTTTCGTCCTTTTGCAAATTTTTGCATGAACTATTTTTTGAATACTATTTTTGTAGGTTATTTATGATTCTTCAGAAATCATTCTAATTCGCTGGTTTGATCCTCAAGATGCTTAATACATTTATTATTATCAGTGTTGAAAACTTAATATTTTTGCTTTTTTGTTTTAATTTTGTTAACATTAACACATTTTTTTATCGGTATAAATCAACACGTAACGGCTTTGAGGGAGTTATCCAGCGATCGCTGAGGCCCATGTTCGAAGACCGAGTGTGTTTCATAGCAACTGTGAGGTTAGCCAAGCCTCAGTTTATCAAGGTAGGTTGAGCCAAAGCCGACTTGGCACCTTCTCATTGGTCCTGTGACTTCTAATATTTGCCTGACAGACAGTGACAACTTCACTCAGATCTGTTATGTACATATTCATCGTGACACAGTTTGAATGTATGTGTGTGGGCGTGTTGATAGACACTGTACATGTTTGTGCAAGGATTGCCTTTGTTTTTGAAGACACTGATAAATGACCAGCATGCAAAGCACTCAGTGTGAGAAGTAGGTCACTTGGTTTCTGTTTTCGTTTTTTGTCTGCTAGAAGTATAAGAACGGTCTTGTTTATAACCTCTGTTCGACAGGAAATGTGTACTGTGGAGGAGCCCAATGAGGAATTCACCTCCAGACACAGTTTAGAGTGGAAATTCCTCTTCTTGGACCACAGGTACAAACTTCATCTGTTCTCACGACTGTTTTTGTGAGCTCATTGTCAAGCACACACATCATCTTCCCTCTCCCGGAAAACTAAAGCACCTCTGCTAGTTTGTTTCACTTAGGCCCGGATATTACCTGTCTCAGGTGATCTGATCACTAGAAGTCAGACGAGATTTTACTCTGGATAGAATGTCACCTGTGACCACTTGCGATTGGATTTCAAAGAGAGGATCTCTGATTTCATGACTGTATATCTACTGATACATCACTCTCAGTGTGTTACTACAGTGAGGAACTACTAAGACAGAAGGAAAGAAAGACAAAAAACATGGAAAGCAGGAAAGAAAGAAAAAAGAAGGAACAGAAAAATGAAACAAGCAGCAGAAGTAGAAAATAATGAGGAATAAAGTTGGGAAAATCGATCTAAGGAAGAAAATAAAAGAAAGAAAAAATAACAAATTATTGCTTGTAAAAAAAAAAAAGGTGTGCTTACTTAAAATAAGTTTTTTTTTTAAGTGTACTTGCAGAATATTAATTAAATAAATATCTACTGAAGTGTACATACAGTACACTTTCATGACTGTTTCTGAACACTTGAATACACTTTTTAAAAAAGTGTACTTTGTAATATTGTCAAATTAAAAGCTTTACTTTAAAGTATATTATAAATCATCATGATTTAATAATCCTTTGTCATGCACACTTATTTTGATGTGTTGACTAACGTACTAAAGCACAAGTAAAGTACTTGATTATAATTTTAACTATAATGTTACTTGATATTACAAGTGAATATATTTTATGTACTAAATTGCAGCATTTTCATTATAGTTGTATAATTACAAATATAATTAATAAATATAATTAATATTAATTAATACATGACATGCAAGTTTCAATAGAAATAACATTAAAATATATTTTAGTTTACCATAAATGCTTGTCAGTCCATTTGGCAGTGCATTTTACCCCGAAAGTATGCAAAAGATGTGACTGATCTTGTGGGTACCTCGAAGGTGCATGGTTTTGTTTTTAAGTCGTGTGTAACCATCAAGGTATAAAACCCCCATTTTTTAGCACAGTGGTTGATTGACAGGTGAGTTGGTGACAGATTAGCATTGAGTGCTACTCTACAATTAACTATTTGACTATTTGAATCTGAAGCGCAGTGGTTCCCAACTAGGGGACAAAAAAACAAAAACAAATCCTTATCAATTAATCACAAAAAATGGAAAAGTCATGGGACCCTAGAACAGGGGTGTCAAATTCAGTTCCTGGAGGGCCACTGTACTGTAGAATTTAGCTTCAAACTTCAGGTTTACTAGAAACTTCCAGGCAGGTGTTTTGGGGCTGGTTGGAGATAGACTCTGCAGGACAGTGGCCCTCTAGGATTGGAGTTTGACACATGTGCCCTAGAACATAGTTGTGGATAGTAGGGAGCCTTGAAGTCAAAAAGGCTGAGAACCACTGTCTTAATGCCATTTCTTTACAGTACGGTACTTGGTTTTCAAGGAAGTCCTGCACTTCAGGCTGTGTGAGCCTGTGACGGTCATAATACGCTCCACTTGAGACTGTTCTCAGTTTTTGAAGACATGTTTGTTGTTCATGCTTGCACAGCATGTCTCAGAGTAATCAATAGCTCACGTTCATCCCACAGGCTCAAAGGCTTATACATCTGGAATAACATGAACATAACTTTAATGCCATTATGCTTGGAAAGGTTTCAACTGAATTTAGATGAGTCGTTTCGGAAGAATAGCTGCTGGTGCTGCTGCTACTCTATATTTAATTCGAATCACGGATTCGGTTTAATTGGCACAGATGCTAGATATTAAAGCA
Organism: Sinocyclocheilus rhinocerous; assembly: GCF_001515625.1. Classification (NCBI taxonomy): domain Eukaryota; kingdom Metazoa; phylum Chordata; class Actinopteri; order Cypriniformes; family Cyprinidae; genus Sinocyclocheilus; species Sinocyclocheilus rhinocerous. The sequence continues at coordinate 905,154 of NW_015655565.1, read as the reverse complement.
AATGATTTTCCACATTATCAGTTGTTTAGCAGAAGCTAGTGGCACTTCAGATCGTTTTATGCTGTTTTTATCCCAAAACATTTTCATATGACTCAAGGAATGCCTGAAAATCTGTTCCAAGAACTCAGTTTTTGCAAAAAATGGCACTGGGTCATTTTAAAATCGTAAATTGTTTAAAATAATAGATAGTCTGAATTTAAAAATGAAGAAGTTGCAGACGTTTTGAATTCAGTTCAGTTTAGTTTTCTACTATAAAAAACATTCTTTCTAGTCATAAAGTAAAACTTTTGTTTTTTATTTTATTTCTTGAAGACAATGGTGATTTTTATTTTTTTTTAAATGGGTTGTCAGTTTAATCAGACATAAATCAATCAAAATCAATAAACTATAACATTTAAAACTTAAATTGTAAAATTTAAATAAAAATCTTTCACAATGAAAATGCATTTAAAGGTAAATTAATAACTTTATTAACTTCAACGTGTTGGGAAAATCACCATGTGCACAGTTGAACAGGTCTGAGCTTTGACCTTGAAAATACTTTTTTCTTTTTTTTTCTTTTTTACAATTCAACATGTTTGTAACATTTGATAACACCAATGACAAGATATCAATGGACAAAGGATCTAGGGTATTCATCAAGAAGGGTATTAATGAAATGCATTTTGTTTTGCTTGTATCACTCTTGTTAGACTTTGCACTAATGCTTAACCTGGGAAGCAAATGAAGAATAAATAAATGAAATAAAATAATAAATAAAAATGAAATAAATAACAGTAATTGTCATAGAAGTGTTATAAAGGGCACAAGGGTTTTTTTCAGACACTTGACAAAATCAAATAATTTTGTAGGATTTTTTTCTGTATTGTTGAAATGTGCAAAATGTTATTTAACACTGTTAGATTATAGAAAAATGCATTTTATATAGAGTTTCTCGACCATTTGAATTATTTTCCTTGACTCAAAGTCAGTGCACATATTTGTGATATATTTTGAGAATGACCCCACTGAATGCATGTATGCAGATGATGTGAAGTTGCATTGTTGTATTTTGCAGGGCACCCCCCATCATAGGCTACCTACCCTTTGAGGTTTTGGGCACTTCAGGGTACGACTACTATCATGTGGATGACCTGGAGACCCTGGCCAAGTGCCATGAACACTGTGAGTTCAACTACTGTTTGTGTGTACTCGTGTCTCCCCACTTTTAAAAATGGACAGTGCTTTGAAATTTATGAATGAATGGCACTGTCTTGAGTTTAGACTTTGTAATAATAAGATCTCTCTTTCTCTGTAGTGATGCAGTATGGTAAGGGGAAGTCGTGCTATTACCGTTTCCTGACTAAAGGTCAGCAGTGGATCTGGCTTCAGACTCACTACTATATCACCTACCACCAGTGGAACTCACGGCCGGAGTTCATCGTCTGCACGCACACTGTGGTCAGGTGAGAGTTTCAGAACACGTAACGTTTGAACTACTAACAAGAAAGAAACTTTTTTTTAAAAAGTTTTTTTTTAAAATAATGTCTTTTTCTTTGTCTCAGTTATGCTGAAGTGAGGGCTGAACAGCGCAGAGAGCTGGGCATTGAGGAATCACCTCCTGAGATCTCAGCAGACAAGGTGAGACATTTCTGAATTCAGTTCTAAATCCCCATTTAGCCACCAATATAACAGGCGAGTTTGTAAAGTATCAATAAATACATTTATTTACGCAGACATTTCTGTATACATTTGATTAAATATTATACTATTAATAGTAATTTTAAATAACTTGTTTATTTTAATGAATAATCGTTTAATTCTAATATTTATTATTTATTCATATAGATTTAATACATTTTGTTTATATTTTTATTTATTTATTCAATTCTAAATTCCCATTCATCCTCCAAATATAATAGACAAATATGTAAAATGTATTAAACTAATGTATATTTATATTTTATCCAAGTTATTATTTTAAATATTTAATATTTGTAATATTTCATGTTCTTATTTTATTAATAATTTATTACATTTTAACATGCAAATAAATATCCTTCTCTGTATTTACACAAATTCAAATTCATCATTCATAAAAAAAAAAAAACATTTGTTACATTCAAACTATATTAATTTTATAAATTGAATACATTTATTTATAGTTTATATAATTATGTTAGATTAATAAACCTTTCAATGAACCTTTTCATTTTTTTTCCCCCCGTATTATTTTCTGTGATAATCAATACTGTGCCACAAATGCTTTTGATTGCACTGAACCCAGAAACACCCTTTAATCCCACTCTGTTTCACTCTGCTCAGTCTCAGGACTCCGGCTCTGAGTCCCAGTTGAACACCTCCAGCCTGAAGGAGGCGCTAGAGCGATTCGATCACAGCCGCACACCCTCCGCTTCATCACGGAGCTCCCGAAAGTCCTCCTCACACACCGCCGTCTCGGACCCTACGTGTACGTATACATACCAAAGAGTGCTCCAAAAAACACAGCCATAGCATGTTAAGATGTTTACACACATTTCAGCGCTGTGACTGACCCATATATGTTTGTGTGTCTGTAGCCACACAGACAAAGCTGCAGACAGACCATAGCACACCCCCCCGCCAATTAGTGTCAGCCATTGAAATGACATCACAGCGGAGGTCCTCTATTAGCAGTCAGGTTGGTATATGTCATGAATATAGAACTCGGTGAAATAGTGTCCAAACACAAAACCCATCTTAATATTGAAATAAACAACAATGTAGGATAAGAAGAGCAAATTATAACGTAACATGAAATTGTCCACACTGAGTATTGACTCGACCTTTTGTGTCGTCCCTCTTCAGTCAATGAGTTCTCAGAACACAGGACAGACGATGGCAACATCTCTTGTGTCTCAGCCTCCGCAGCCTCAACCACTTCAGCCCAGTGTGCAGGTAATTCAATATACCTATTACTGCATTCAATACTATCACTCTTATTAAAGTTCGGGTCTTTGAGTGCCTGGTGCCACTAAAGCGAGCATGGTGGTCGATGTATGTATATATCTAATTAACCCTTGACACGTATAATTAATGAGATGTATCCCATTCTTTGATCTGTCACTGACCCAGAGAGAGGAACTGACTAAACTGTTGTTTTTTTAATTAAAGAAACAGTTCTTTTCAGCGACACAGTCTGTTTCACAATAAATAATGATATGTTATCACAGATGTATTAGTATAAAAGGTTATAGTTTGTGTAGTTTGCACACTTATGTTGGTGGAGGTGACCAAAAGTATAAGTGTACACTACCATTTTTAAAAAGGAAATTAATACCTTTATTCAAAATGCCTATTTTTGTTCTTTTGAACTTTCTATTCATCAGAGAATCCTAAATCAAGGATATTAAGCATCGCAGCTGTTTTTTAACATTGATAATAATAAGAAATGTTTCTTTAGCAGTAAATCAGCATATTAAAATGATTTCTGAAGGATCATGTGACACTGAAGACTGGAGTAATGACTGCTTTGGCATCACAGGATAAATTACATTTTAAAATATATTCAAATAGAACGCAGTTATTTGAAATCACAATCATATTTAATAATTTAATAATTAATCATAATAATTTATGCATTTAGCAGACGCTTTTATCCAAAGCGACTTACAGTGCATTCAGGCTATACATTTTTTACCAGTATGTTTCAATATATATTTCAAAATATTACTGTTTTTACTGTATTTTTGATCAAATAAATGCATCATTGGTTTCTAAACAATAAAAGATCTTACCAACCCCAAACATCTACTGAATAAGCTATACAAATAACTTTGGGATGCAATTTTTTCCCCAAAATATATTTATTGGTATTTGAACATTAGAACAAAACACAATTTAAAAAAAAGGATACTAATATTTACATTTTAATAGATATATTTTCTCTAACAGGCTTCGGTTTCCACGCTGCTTTGCAGTATTGGCAAACATTCACATATATTTATTATTAATTGCTGTTAATAGTGTTCATCATCTGTTTGATTACGTCTTTAATTGATTTTTCCGTACATTTCTGCTATATGTACATTAACTGACAGTCACCACTGATAAGCTACTACTAAATATATCGTAGAAACTTAATTTTCTATTTTTTCTACGATTTGTATCGTGAAAAGCACTATACAAATAAACTTGAATTGAATATTCATTGCACAAGTATTAAAATCACATTTTAGGTTTATTTAAAATAGATTTAAGAATCTGAATATTAGATATTCTACAGTCTACATTTCACGTATAATTAATGAGATGTATCCCATTCTTTGATCTGTCACTGACCCAGAGAGAGGAACTGACTAAACTGTTGTTTTTTTAATTAAAGAAACAGTTCTTTTCAGCGACACAGTCTGTTTCACAATAAATAATGATATGTTATCACAGATGTATTAGTATAAAAGGTTATAGTTTGTGTAGTTTGCACACTTATGTTGGTGGAGGTGACCAAAAGTATAAGTGTACACTACCATTTTTAAAAAGGAAATTAATACCTTTATTCAAAATGCCTATTTTTGTTCTTTTGAACTTTCTATTCATCAGAGAATCCTAAATCAAGGATATTAAGCATCGCAGCTGTTTTTTAACATTGATAATAATAAGAAATATTTCTTTAGCAGTAAATCAGCATATTAAAATGATTTCTGAAGGATCATGTGACACTGAAGACTGGAGTAATGACTGCTTTGGCATCACAGGATAAATTACATTTTAAAATATATTCAAATAGAACGCAGTTATTTGAAATCACAATCATATTTAATAATTTAATAATTAATCATAATAATTTATGCATTTAGCAGACGCTTTTATCCAAAGCGACTTACAGTGCATTCAGGCTATACATTTTTTACCAGTATGTTTCAATATATATTTCAAAATATTACTGTTTTTACTGTATTTTTGATCAAATAAATGCATCATTGGTTTCTAAACAATAAAAGATCTTACCAACCCCAAACATCTACTGAATAAGCTATACAAATAACTTTGGGATGCAATTTTTTCCCCAAAATATATTTATTGGTATTTGAACATTAGAACAAAACACAATTTTAAAAAAAGGATACTAATATTTACATTTTAATAGATATATTTTCTCTAACAGGCTTCGGTTTCCACGCTGCTTTGCAGTATTGGCAAACATTCACATATATTTATTATTAATTGCTGCGGCGGTCTCAACCTCGGCTCAGTGCAGCTGACGCAGGGATCATCCGTGCAGTCAGCGGGCTCTCTGTCCATGCAGGGGGCGGTGGTGCCGACAGGAAGCCTACAATCCACACATACAGGGACACAACACACTGTCACACAGCATCCTCAGCAGGCACCGCCACAACAACAGAACCTTCTCAGAGATCAGAGCTCCAATCTAACTCAGGTGAGACAGTGAGCTTTTCTATGAAAATGCATTTGAAAAATAGCAACGGACGTGGCAAAAAATGTACTATGAATTCAAATTTATTTGTAAAACGTGAGACATTTTCATCAAAGCAATATTTGTTTTCCATATTAAATTCTTTATTTAGCATATTTAAATTAGCATATGTAGTTTATTGGGATAAAAAAATCAAGTTTAGTCCTTTATATTACTTTATGACAGGAAATCCCATCTGATTGTCATTAACTAAAACTAAAACTAAATTTTAATAAGGTTGAGATGAAATAAACTATTTATATTAGATAAAAAACATTAGAAAAATTTTATCTTGACAACTAACTGAAATACTTTCTCCTAACCCTGAATGAATATAAAAACTGAACTTAAACTAAATTAAACCTAAATAGTAATATAAAAAAAAAAAATGACAAAAGCACATAACAAAATGACTAAAATAAAAATAAAAATATAAACTGAAAATATAAAAATAAAAAACGAATTAAAAATATTAATACAAATTATAATAGTATATAAAGCATTCTAAAAGAACACTGCTACATTACTATGTTTAGAAGAGTGAAAATGTGCAGTTTTGCTGAATATTCAACCTTATAAATTCAAAAATGTCAAAAACTTCTCTGTAAATAAAATCTGTGGTAGGTTCAGATAAAAAAGATAAAACAGCCTTCTTCTATTAAATGCAAAAGTATATAAATAACATATAATATGCTGTGTACATAGAAGTGAATATATAAATGTGTATCTGTCTGTTTTTTTTTTAGCAGTCTCAGAGGTCGTCTCACACACTGCAGTCTCCTCAGGGAGCACTGCCTGCATCTTTGTATAATACCATGATGATCTCTCAGCCTACGCAGGCCAACGTTGTGCAGATCTCCACAAGCCTAGCCCAGAACAGCAGCACCAGCGGAGCCGCGGTTGCCACCTTCTCACAAGACCGGCAGATACGGTACATGAAACACTATTACAAACACACACTGAAACTTTGCCTCATTATATACATGAAGTGCACGTACCCAGTTAAATAAGCACATTAGAATACTAAACTAACTAAAAAGAATCATTAATCTCATGTCTCCTCCATTTCCTTTTTATAAATATAGCTTCTTTGCAGGCTATAAAAACCTATTGGTTATTTACTAATGAACAATAAAACATTCTTTGAAAATGCCTGGGGACTCCTGACCATGTCATGGTACAACTGATCCCAACAGAAACTCATAACAAAGCTAACTAATAACCTGTTGTCCTGCCTCCCACAGGTTCCCTGCTACCCCACAGCTCCTCACTAAGCTAGTAACCGGCCCAATGGCGTGTGGTGCAGTTATGGTGCCTACCACCATGTTCATGGGGCAGGTGGTGACTGCGTTTACCCCTCAGCAGGGCCAGGCTCAAACAATCAGCATCGCCCAGCAGCCATCTGCGCATATGCAGGAGCAGCAGGCTCAGACGCAGTCACAGACAGCTACAGGAACCGCCCAACAGCAAGGACAGGCCCAGGCTCAGCTTGCCCAGCAACAAACGCAGTTCCTACAGGTAACCCTCCCACACGGAGAATTAAGACCCTTTTAGCATTCAGATGACTACTTGACTGTAGCGTATTTTTGGTCAACTTATTGATTAAAGAGAGTTCCGTGAAAAATGAAAACTCTTTAATCATTTACTCATGTCATGAAAAGTGAAACCTGGAAGAATTTGCTGGTAGTTCTTTTACAGACAGTTACAATAAGTGAGGACTAAAGCTTCAAGCTTCAAAAGGACGTTTAGACCAGCAGTCATTCATTTAGTGTGTACTGACACTATGCGTTTTGAACCGTGCCCGAGGGCGTTTGTCCCTCAAAGCCTGGTTCGTTTGACTAGTGTGAGCGCTTCGTTCCGCGTTCGGCCCGGTTGGAAGAGGTGGACCAGGGCACGGTTCGGTTGGGCTCGGGCACGGTACGCATGTAGTGTGAACGCTAACCGCACCGGAGCACGGAAAAGATACTATTTTGTGTGCGCTACTGTCATCATTACGACCGCAAACATATACTATTACTACTACTACACTACAGTTTTCAGTTCATTTAATTCAATCAAATATATTTACGTTTATGATGGGTCTGGTTCTCACCTTATTGATGAACTGGAATTGTAGTCTGCGATTTAAAGCTGCAAATTCTGTCATTAACGTCAGCTGCCTCTGTAATAATTTTCTGATACTTACAAGTAAAAATCAAGGCACGGTATAAATTACAAATTTATTAGGCAGAATATTAGCGAACGTGGGTTTCTCCATCATCTCGCACATGACGTAAGCATGCTCCAGCCCGGAAAGTTTAGTGCAAGTGTGAGTGCAGGCCAGCAGGGGAGTGGGCCTGCACTCAAACGATCAAACGAGTTTTTTTTCTCGTTTGATAGTCGTTTCATGTGTATGTGTGTCACAATAGTGAGGGAAAACACTGTCACAATTTTATTTTCATACTGACAATTTTGATGAAAATGGAGAGCTAGGGTGGCTGTGAAGATTTGCTATGAATAATGACCTAAATCCCTGCCTCTTCCTCACACAACCCTATCATATGACTCTAGAAGACTTCGAATACAGCACAGAAGTTCTGTGGACTACTTTTATAGTGCTTCTGCATCTTGGTTTGAAGCTTAAGAGCTGAATGAAAGAAGTCTGCCAATTTATTCCAAAAATTTTTAAAAAGTGATTTAAATTTTGTGACAGATATTCCTTTATTGAAAAAAGTATGTTTTTCTAATCTGTGTAGCTGAAAAAGACTTCCTGCCCTTAAGTTACTAAAGTAGAATAGAATAGAATAGATCTGCATGTTTTTAAAGGATATGCAGACACACACATTTACAATGTATAAATATATATTTTTAATTCATTTTAAATTATAAATGTATTCAAATCATGTGATAGGTTTCTCAAAATGTTAAAAATTTTGTAAAATATAATAAATAAATTCTCTCTCTTTTTCTCTCTCTCTCTCTCTTTCTCTCTCTCTCTCTATATATATATACACTACTGCTCAAAAGTTTGGGATCAGTAAGACTTGTAATGTTTTTTAAAGAAGTCTCTTATGCTCATCAAGGCTGCATTTATTTGATCAAAAAATACAGAAAAAAACAGTAATCTTGCAAAATGTTATTTCTCAAAATGTAGAATGATTTCTGAAGGATCATGTTACACTTTATCCTGGAGTAATGGCTGATGGAAATCCAGCTTTGCTTCACAGAAATAAATTATATTTTAAAGTATATTAAAATAGAAACCATTATTTTATATTGTAATAACATTTTGCAGTTGTAATTATTGAATTTATACACATTAAATATTACATATATGTATGTAATAAAATGTGTATTTCCATTACAGGTTTAGGTCTTAAATTTCATATAAGGTGGTATTAAAAAGGTCTTAAAAAGTCTTAAATTTAACTTGTTCATGTCTGCAGAAACCCTGTATATATATATATATATTTATTTATTTATATTTTGCATTTCGTTCTGCAGGCCCTTCGTCTTTTACATGGCACCCAATCTGCCCAGCTGATCCTTCAAGCGTTTCCCCTGCAGCAGCAAGGCACCTTTGCAGCCGCAACACAACAACAGCAGCAGCAACTGCAACAGCAGCAACAACAACTGCAGCAGCAGCATCAACAGCAACAACAACAGCTGCAACAGCAACATCAACAACAGCAGCAGCAGCTGCAGCAGCAACAGCAGCAACAACAGCAGCAGCTGCAGCAGCAACTGGCAGCTCATCGCTCAGACAGCATGGACCGGTCCAACGCGCCACCTCAGTAGCTGACCGTATGTCAGAGACGCAACCAAATCACCACTGAGCAGTCCTGCAGGCTGAGAGGCTTCTGAGGGGGATGTTTGGAGCTAAAAAAAATTGTGTGCCCTCTCAGATACCTTTCCACTGCTTATAGGTGAAGGGCCAGACCTAAACGGGTGTCTTTTTTTAACCCCGTGCCCTATTCGACCTATAGGTAGTTGATCAACAGCTGCTTGCACTGAATTCTGGGAGAGGTCCAACCACGAATGCCGACCTTTCTGCGGGCTGGCAAGGAATCAGCGGTATCTGGTTTTCCACAAATTGTCTCCTCCACAATAACCGCTTTCCCTTTGTCTCGTATGCCCAGTGTGTGCCGTCATCCCTCTTTCACAGGTTTAATTTATGCAGAACGAGCTGCAGCGAAGGCTTCAAGACCTGAAGAAGTCCTGCAGGACAAACGGCGCCTCTCTCTTTCTCTCGGGCCTCTCTTTCTCTTCCTCTTTCCTCCTCATTTTACTTGTCGCAAGTAATTATGGGTCAGAAAATATTTTTAAGAATGTCACGTGGATTCAACTTTTATTGTACAGTTCACCTGTAAAATAATGTGTAAATATATGGACAAAAGGAAAGAGAAACTAATATTTTATATGATGCATGAGACGAAAAGCGTAGTCTGTTATTTGTAGCTTTGAATATACTTTTTTTTTTCTAATATTCTGAGGAAAAAAGCTAAACTTAATACACATAATGGTTGATCTCTTCACAGACTTCCTTTTTCCAGTGGGATGGGGGTGAGTGTGTGTATGTGCTTGCGCACATGTGTTCGTATGTATGTGTGTCTGCCAAGCAGGCAATGCTGGATCCACAGATTGTGTCACAGTTGGTTTAAAACGGCCTTCGTGTTTTAGTAAAACTGTTAAAGGAACAGGCAATCTTTAGATGTTTTGCATCGTGTTATACACCTTAGTAATTGAAAATATATAGATATGAATATTTCAGAGAGATGCTTTACATTTGTAAATAGTTTAAAGAGAAGGCTTCAGATTTAGTATATCATGCGGTTAGGCAAAAAAAGAAACGGTGCTTTGACTGTTTAGCGCAGAATCATTACGGCTGGCAGCGGCCATTCGCTATTAAGTACCAATGATACAAACGCACTCTGCTGAACTGGAACTGATGCTTAAACCAGCAGGGTTATGATGAGGAAAAATATAATCGCATAGTGTGTATGATCCTGAATGATACAGGTAAATTAGCATAAGGCTAAGCCATAGCTTCTTCTAGTTTTACAATGGTTTACATGGTTTACACTGTTAAACAGTGTTTTAGGTATGATTCGCTAAATAGGTTTGAATAACCAGAAATATAATTTTACACAACCAAACCTGTTTATCATCTAGAGATAGTAAATATCTCATACATATTTGCACAGCTTTAATGCAGGAATACTTTCACTTGCCTTTCTTGGGTCTCCGCTCGTTGACAAACGATGACATTTCACAAGTTCATGATAGTGACTTGACTTTGCAAACTTCTTCCACTCAGCTCTGGAAAAGCAGGAATGTATCGGTTCACTAGTACCTCTGTAACGCTGACATTGTCACTAGCAACTTCTAGCTCTTTGCCCAAAGCACAGAAAACAATCCTAATGTTGACAATCTGATTCTGTTTATTGGCCCCTGTAGTATTACAATTCAGATATGCCAGATTGTAGTTAATTAGTTGATTAATATGCTTGACAAGACAAGTTTCCCCGAAGTTGCTCTGAGACGTTGTTTGTAGTTAGCCATCATGAATGTTCTAAAAAGTAATAATTGTTTTCCTCTAGTCAAATGGGTCACACCATTAGTTTAATATATATATATATATATATATATATATGAATGATGAATGGAACCTTTTTATCCTTATGAAGAAAATTTAAACACTTTTTCTTTTTTTTCTTTTTTTAAATAAAAGCTCAGTTTTATCAACAGGTAGCACTTATGGAGGACAGATTTTGTATTTTATGTATTGGTCTTGTGAGTCATTATTATTAATTGTTTTAATTATTATTCTAATCATCAGTGCACTAATGGGCAATATTGAGTGAGTGAGTGAGTTACGTGTAGCCACGTATGGTGTCCCATACTAGGAATTTGTGCTCCGCATTTAACGTGGGTCACACTATTTGTTTAATATATATATATATATATATATATATATATGAATGATGAATGGAACTTTTTTATCCTTATGAAGAAAATTTAAACACTTTTTCTTTTTTTTCTTTTTTTAAATAAAAGCTCAGTTTTATCAACAGGTAGCACTTATGGAGGACAGATTTTGTATTTTATGTATTGGTCTTGTGAGTCATTATTATTAATTGTTTTAATTATTATTCTAATCATCAGTGCACTAATGGGCAATATTGAGTGAGTGAGTGAGTTACGTGTAGCCACGTATGGTGTCCCATACTAGGAATTTGTGCTCCGCATTTAACCCATCCAAGTGCACACGCACAGCAGTGAGTAGTGAACACAGCCATTTTTGCTGTGGCGCCCGGGTAGCAGCTGGGGGTTCAGTGCCTTGCTCAAGGCTGCACACCTCAGTCGTGGTATTGAAGGTGGAAGAGAGCATTGGTCATTCACTCCCCCCCAACTACAATCCCTGCCAGTACTGAGACTCGAACCCGCGACCTTTGGGTTACAAGTCCGACTCTATAAACTTTAGGCCACGACTGCCATATTGCCTCGTCAGGTTAGTACAAGGAGACAGGTGTAGATAATTCCAATATTTTCCATATCAGACCTCACTATATATGAAAGTGCCAGTCTGAATGTTCGGTTTGTGCGGGATGTTAAAGCCAACCACCCGGAGTGCTGGTCCAATCACAGTTCATGTTGCAGTATCCACACAATAGCAGAATAACTCAAGTGATCTATGATAATGCAGTATGTAATCTAACTCACCCTGTTGTTCTTTTACCCTTCGAGTCAGTCCTATGGAATATGATGGTCACTAATGTGTTGTTTTTTGTGGTCATGTAAAAGTAATGGATGGCTGTACATTTCAGTACCATAGAAATTTTATGATGGCACGGCTAGAATGAGCAAGGCGAGATTATTGATTGAATGTAAAACTGTCACTTAGCTTTATAGTAACATTTAAAGACGAATATATTGAAAAATTAGATGTTCTTATTTTTCTACAGCAAGATCAGAACAGAGAATTTATGCAGATAGACTATAGTTGATGTGTAAAACAACTGTTATACACCTTTTGCTAGGAAAGGGAACCGAAAATTAAGCTTACTCCATATTGTAACCTCAAATGAAGGATTTAAACAAACTGTGACACAATGGAGGACCAGTTGAACTTTCTCCCCCACAATGCAGTTGGATTCAGGAAGTGGTTGTTTTAAGGGTTTTGCCCGAGTAAGAGAGGTCATGCATGTTTGTTGCAGACTCCTGCTTATGTTTTGGGGTACTTGAAGGTAATACATGTTTTAAAAAAAGTCTTGCTTAAAAAGTATAGGACACATACAAATTCAGGCTGGGTCGAAAATGACCTGATTAGGGCTGGACAATAATTCAATATCAATATGTATCGCGATATAATTTTTTTCAATAACGGTGATATGATTTTTAAACACATTTCCGATATTTCGATATACATTACCAGTGTTTCCCATACATTGATTTATTTGTGCCGTTTGACTTCGTTGAATAAACATGAGCGCTGCACGTTTCAAAATCATAACACGGCGCGGGTGTTTTATATGAATGTATCTCTGAAGGGAATTGACTGTCTTCAGAAAAGTTTCGATGGCATTTTCATTTGATCTGATAAAGAAGCGTTCATGAGCGGAGATGCTTTGATTACAGCCATTACTGGAGAAACCGCTAGTTTTAACACTCTAAAAGCGCCTCCTGCTGGCAGAGAATGAGTTTTCATTTGTGATGATAAAGGCATTTATAATGTTACAAAAGATTTCTATTTCAGATAAATAGTGTTCATATCGATATCGGAATTATATCGTATCGACCGAAATTAAGAAATATATCGTGATATCAATTTTGGCCATATCGTCCAGCCCTACTTCTGATACATAGTGCATCCTCTTGCACAGGCATCAGATGTCTGTTGTGATGATGTTTTAGAGTTCAAGGGGTTTGTTTTCAGCTCTGATTTGTATTATGTCAGCCCTAAGGTAACAGAAATACTACAGCTTCCTCAGGTTGGTTCAGAATAATAACAAATCCACATCAGTCTTGCCCCTCCTTTCTCTTCTTTACTTGATTTTGTGATAGTGACCTCTTCAATAACACACATTCTTCTGCATTTACCGTAAAGAGTCACAAAAAAAAAAACAGGATGATACAAAATGGTTGCCCTTTGTGTACCTCTGAATTGTCTGTTGTGCTTGATGCAACTCAGCTGGCATTTAGCAATTAACCCAAAGAGCTCTGAGGAAAGATGGGAGAGCGTGGCGAAATCCTGTTGAATTTGTTTTTGAAATATTAAAAGCGCCCAGTGGAAAAGGTGGTGGTGAACCATGTTAAATGTTTTGTAGTTCTGATGTATGCACTAGAAGTTCTGAATGTCTATCAGTGTTCTCTTGCTATCATTTAATCGTTGTACGTGTGATGTTCTTGCAGAGCACTTGTGTTTGGCTCATGAAATTTATCTGGTCAGTACACGTTAATGTGGAGGAAAAATAGAAAATTACTTAAATATATACCTATAAATAGGTTTAAACTCTCACCATTCATTAGGTTTCTTTAAATTTTAACGCTCCATCAGGGGTTAGCAGAGCATAGCTCTGTTTTCCTGAACTCAAAAGAAATCTGTAATATCAAAAAACAGTGTGCTGTATTGGGTTCATTTTGTGAGCCAGGCCATTCTTACATTTAACAATGAAATAATGGAACCTTTTTAAACAAACAGTGCCGTTTACTCCCCTTATTCAATTTTGAAAATAAAATTATTTAAATATATATATATATATAAATATACATTGTATTGACTGTTTTTATTCCTATATTTTTGGGTGTGATTGTTTTCCTCTAAATAAGTTTCATAAATTAGATTTGTGCTTTGGTTGAAGGGATTTTTCCAGTGAGTCAATTAATCATTCACTCGACCGATTAATTCAAGTAAAGATTCAAATCAGGAATAACTACGCCACTGTTGCTAGGAGACGATCACCAAATCCGAACTTTGGAAAACAGACAAACATCCTGTTAAAAATGTAACTCATGCTGCGTTCTCGCCATGTCATAATAGACTATGCACAATCACTTCCACGTTTTGCCTCAGCAGCCAGCTCAGTTACATCTGGTGCAGTGCCAGAAGCCTTGACCCATCTGTCTGCTTGTTTGTCCATAGCGAACATAGACTTCTTTGTAAATACACAACAATGTATGGGGCGTAGGGGGTCTGGATAGTACCTTTGCTGTCCGGCAGCTGCACCCTACCTGGTAGGGTGGACGGACAACACTGGTCCTCATCCATCTCCTAAATCTATCACATGCTGGTTCCACGTGCCACACCCTGGCAAACCGCCTCAGCTGGCGGGCTAAACCACGTGAGGGGGTGATGTTCACACTGCACCACTAGGCGGATGAGCTGCTTCTGGCAGCCAACGGCTAAAGGGCGGAGGAGATCCTGGACTGATCCAACGGCCGAGTGTGGGGGAGTAAACCCCCAAATCAGGAGTGGAGCCCCGAAGGCGGACAGATGCCTGTATTCACGCACTGTTCCGGCAGCTCCTGCAGCCAAGCTGGTGCCAAATGTACTGCTCTGCATTTCTTTGGACTACATCGGTGAGGCCGAGAGGGGGATCTCGACGACTGGGCATCTCAGGATCTCCATACACTCCGCCCAGGCTTGCGCCCTGGAGAGGTCACTCCAGTATCGCTGTTCCAGCGACAACACAATACGGGAGACGGCAGTTACGAGTTATAA
>NW_015655565.1:874532-887455 GCF_001515625.1 Sinocyclocheilus rhinocerous | reverse complement strand
GGCAGCTGCACCCTACCTGGTAGGGTGGACGGGCAACACTGGTCCTCACCCATCTCCTAAATCTCTCACGTGCTGGCTCCACGTGCCACATCCCGGCAAACCGCCTCAGCTGGCGGGCTAAACCACGTGAGGGGGTGGTGTTCACACTGCACCACTAGGCGGATGAGCTGCTTCTGGCAGCCAACGGCTAAAGGGCGGAGGAGATCCTGGACTGATCCAACGGCCGAGTGTGGGGGAGTAAACCCCCAAATCAGGAGTGGAGCCCCGAAGGCGGACAGATGCCTGTATTCACGCACTGTTCCGGCAGCTCCTGCAGCCAAGCTGGTGCCAAATGTACTGCTCTGCATTTCTTTGGACTACATCGGTGAGGCCGAGAGGGGGATCTCGACGACTGGGCATCCCACAATCTCCATACACTCCGCCCAGGCTTGCGCCCTGGAGAGGTCACTCCAGTATCGCTGTTCCAGCGACAACACAATACGGGAGACGGCAGTTACGAGTTATAAGCCCAGAGCGGATTGGCGCAAGCTACGGGTTGTCTCCGATGGTGGGAGGGATCATCGTGTCCCACTGGTCAGCTAACGCCCGCCTTAAGCTGGGCAGCCCCCAGTCAGTAAGGTGCTGACCCGCCACAGTCTGTCTGCTTCAACGGGTGCTTGGAGCTTAGGGATACGACCGAAAAGCATACTGCAAAACCTGCATCAGGCAAAATAAGAAGGAAAAAAAACAAACAGCCAGCCCTGTGGCTGGCAAGCTGGAATGTTAGAACCATGTGCCCTGGCCACTGTGACGAACTACAACAAGTTGACGACGCCAGGAAGACAACCATCATCAACCATGAGCTGAAACGACTGGACATTGACATTGCTGCTCTACAGGAGACCAGACTCCCTTCCAACGGCAGCCTCAGAGAATAGGACTACACGTTCTTCTGGCAGGGAAAGGAGCCTGAGGAGCCTCGAATACACGACGTTGGATTTGCAGTGAGGAAATCCATGCTGTCCTCAATTGAGCCGCCTTCTGGAGGTACGCCCAGAATCCTCTACCTCCGCCTCTCTACCTCTTCAGGTCCAGTCAACATCCTGAACATCTATGCTCCTACACTCTGCTCCTCAGAAGAGTCAAAGGACGAATTTTATGAAGAGCTTGAGACCACCATCAAAGAGATCCCTACCACAGAACACCTGTTCCTACTTGGGGACTTCAACACCCGGATCGGAGACAACCACAACTCCTGGCCCCGTTGTATCGGCCATTTTGGCATTGGCAAGCTTAACGAAAATGGACAGAGACTGTTAGAACTTTGTTTGTACCATGACCTGTGCATCTCAAACACGCTCTTCTCAACCAATCCCTGCCATCGAGTGTCCTGGCGACACCCCAGATCCTGTCACTGGCACCAGCTGGATCTTGTCATTACCAGAAGACCCCTGCTGAACTGCGTACTTACTACCCGCAGCTACCAGAGTGCCGACTGTGACACTGACCACTCACTGGTTGGGAGCAAGGTACGCCTTCAACCCAAGCAGATCCATGACTCCAAGCAGAAAGGACGGCCACGTATTAACACAGCCCTGACATCAGTCCCAGAAGTTTGCACACGCTTTGCCTGTGCCATTGAAGTGGCCCTCAAGGACTGCCCAGACAACAGCGCTGAAGAGAGATGGAGCCACATCTGTGACTACAACTCGGCCATGGCAACCTTCGGTAAGAGGGAGAAGAAAAACCCAGACTGGTTTGAAGCAGGAATAACCGAACTTGAGCCAGCCATCACAGCCAAACGTACAGCTCTGCTAGACTACAAGTGCGAGCCTTCAGAGAAGGCATTAGCTGCACTCCGGAAGGCCAGAAACGACGCCCAGCAGATTGCCAGGAAATGCGCCAATGATTATTGGCCCTCTGTCAGTCGACTACAAGCGCGAGCCTTCAGAGAAGGCATTAGCTGCACTCCGGAAGGCCAGAAACGACGCCCAGCAGATTGCCAGGAAATGCGCCAATGATTATTGGCTGAACCTCTGTCAGAGCATTCAGCTCTCCGCAGACTGTGGGAACATCCGCGTCATGTATGAGGGCATGAAGAAAGCATTTGGCCCAAGCACCATCAAGATTGCTCCCCTAAAGTCCGCTACAGGCAACGTCATCACGGACCGCGGTAAGCAGATGGAGAGATGGGCAGAGCACTACCAGCAGCTATACTCGAGGGAGAATGTCGTCACTGACACTGCAATGGAGAGCACCACCCCCTTGCCCGAGATGGAGGAACTTGATGCTCTGCCCACTGTAGACGAGCTCAGCAAGGCCATTGACTCTTTAGCATGTGGCAAAGCTCCAGGCAGTGACGGCATTCCCCCAGAGGTCATCAAGGCTGGCAAGAAGAGTGTCCTCCTCGACCACCTTCATGAATCTTACTTCAGTGTTGGGAGGAGGGAACAGTTCCTCAGGACATGCAAGACGCCAACATCATCACGCTCTACAAGAACAAAGGAGACCGTAGTGACTGTAACAACTACCGCGGCATCTCCTTGTTGAGCATGGTGGGGAAGGTCTTCGCCCGCGTGGTGCTGAACCGACTCCAAGTGCTGGCTGAACGCGTTTACCCAGAGGCGCAGTGCAGCTTCGGATCCCAGAGATCAACGATCGACATGATCTTCTCACTGAGACAGCTACAGGAGAAGTGCCGGGAGCAGAGACAGCCACTCTACATCGCCTTTATCGACCTGACCAAGGCCTTCGACTTGGTCAGCAGGAAAGGCCTCTTCACCCTACTGCACAGGATCGGATGTCCCCCCAAGCTTCTGAAGATGGTCACGTCCTTTCACGATGAAATGAAAGGTACCGTCCAGTACTATGGCTTATCTTCAGAACCTTTCCCGATCCGAAGCGGCGTGAAGCAATGTTGTGTCCTCGCCCCGACACTCTTCGGCATCATCTTCTCCCTGCTGCTGCGCCACGCCTTCAGTCAGTCAGAAGATGGTGTCTTCATTCGCACTGGGAGCAATGGCAACCTTTTCAACCTTGCACGTCTGCGCGCAAAGACCAAGGTGCGCAGGGTCATGATTAGGGAGATGCTGTTTGCTGATGACGCCGCCCTGACTGCCCATACCGAGGAAGCACTACAGCGTCTCATCAGCAGCTTTGCTCGCACTTCTGATGAGTTTGGGCTGACCATCAGCCTAAAGAAAACAAATGTCATGGGCCAGGATGTCAGCAGCACTCCCTGCATCTCCATTGGCGATCACACCCTCGAGGTAGTGGAGGACTTTACATATCTTGGCTCCACCATCTCCAGCAACCTCTCTTTGGACAACGAGCTGAACACCAGAATTGGCAAGGCATCAATAGCGATGGCCCGCCTGACCAAGAGAGTGTGGAACAATAGCATGCTCACCACCAACACCAAGATGAAAGTATACCAGGCCAATGTCCTCGGCACTCTTCTCTACGGCAGCGAGACGTGGACTATGTACACCTGGCAAGAATGCAGACTTAACTCTTTCCATCTGTGCTGCCTGAGGAGGATCCTGGGCATCACCTGGCAGGACCGTGTGCCAAACACTGAAGTGCTGGCCCAGGCAAAAACATTCAGCATGCACGCACTCCTTTCACAAAGACGCCTACGCTGGCTCGGCCATGTCTGCCGAATGCAGGATGGCCGGATTCCTAAGGACATCATGTATGGCAAGCTCGCCTCCGGCACCAGACCAACAGGCAGACCAGTGCTCCGGTACAAAGACGTCTGCAAGCGTGACCTGAAAGCCGGAAGCCTGAATCCTGCAGACTTGGAAGCTGCTACCGCAGACCGAGTCGGCTGGTGGCTCGCCGTAAGGACCAGCACAAAGCTGAGCGAGGGAAAGAGAGAGGACCAGTGGGAGGAGAAAAGGCAGTGCAGACGGCAGGGAGCAGTCAGTGCCCACAGAAGCAGTCTCAGGCTTCACCTGGAGTACCTGCAACAGACTCTGCCGCTCTCGTATTGTACTGTTTAGCCACAGCAGGCACTGCAATTCCACAACAGACTGACCTGGGCGCAGATACTCCATTGTCTCTCGAGACAGAAGGATGCCGATTGATTGATGTACAAGAAATCTTTAACACTTTATCAAAGTTACTTATACATGTTACTATATTTATATGTTTACCAAAGTGTAGGTATCAAAGTCATTCAAATTTACATGTTTGCATTACCACAGTTCAGGTAACACTGTATCAAAGTTTATAGTCAAGTTCACAATACGACATTGCAGATAATAACACTATAGTATCAAAGTTATTTATATTTACGTTTACATCATTTACATTTGTAAAATGCTAATTTATCCATTCACAATTTCTATACTAAATATTATTTTAATTAATATATTGTGCTGTTCTATTGTGTTGTGAAGAGTGTGAGTAGCCAAGGGTATAAAGGGTATAAATGAAGTCCGTGTTCTAGTGTTTGCTCTTCAATCCGTTGCTTGTATTAAGAGCGTTGTGCTGAAAAGGAGTAGATATTCTACTGGAATAAGGTGGGTAATAGCCACTGATCTCTGTAATGTTCTCTATTATAGATCAGTGGTAATAGACCCTTTAGCACAATAGGACACACAACAATGTTTGGCGAAACTTCTGTTTTCGACAGTTAATATTTAAACTTTCAGAAAGCAATAACTAGAATGAGATGAGATGAGAAAATTCCCAGTTCCACGAGTTCTTACGGGGACGTGAATGCTTTTTACAAATTGGAATCGTAATCGCGGTAATTATGATATGGCGTAAACGCACTTTAACTTCTTGTTTATTGAACTGTTGTATAAAAGCAACATAAAAATAATGTATGGACCAGAGAAAAATCCCTGAATTACAGTGGCCCCAAAAAGTAGAATGTCTTGGCCTCATTAAAAATGTATACATGTATCTATGACAAGTGGTATTTATTTAAATATAGCACAAGCACACATTTTCATCAAAATATTTAACATGTTTCTTAGGTTTCAAAATATGAAGCTATAGGAATTTTATTCCAAATGAAGACAAAACTTGACACGCTGGTTGTCAGACTCTGTAGAACATGTTCACACGTTAATGTATTGAACTATACCAGCGATAATTCTTCTAGGACACCTGAATTAACTTAATGGCTGTGAAAAATTACCTTGAGACCAGTTGGTTAAAAATAATTGGCAAAAAAAATGGCTAAAAGAAAGTGAAGTTAGTTCTGTGGAAAGCTGAAGTGTCATTTGTTTGCAGATGCCAGTTGGTTTGATCTTTTGCATTTAATGCAGTGTGTGACTCATGGCCTCAAAACGTTTTTGGATATTTCTGTTAACATCTTTGAAAACTGTGCTTCATAACAGTGTAGAGTTATTACATCTGCTCCTTGATTTAATATTGTTTCAGCATTGTGAAAAAATAACCACATCTGACTGAGACTGACCTTTTTATTCAATATTTACAGGAATAATATTTTTGCAGTTCTTCTATATATTAGTTCAGTCAGCACAATATCCAAAGTTAACCCCTGTCAAATATCGACAGTCACCCTGAAAATGTTATATAAAAAAAAAACAAGCACCAAATCTCCTCAATAGAACAAATTCTTCAACCATGACAAAATATCAGTATCTCTGCTCCATAGTAGAATAAATAAAAAACATTCAGAAGAAAAGGGCAGACTTAAGAAATTATAGTCTTCCTAGACAATGATAGAGCAAATGTATGCCGTGTGCTTCTTTCAGGGGAGCTTGTGAAAGCATGACTGTCCTTAACAGTTTATGACCAGTGACACAGAAGCACAAATGCATTCATGAGTGCACAATGATGACCAATAAATACCGGTTTAAAGGCCACATGTGATGATGCAATCAGATCTGACATTATTTCATACTACATCTTAAGCCTTTGGTAATATGGTATGAATAAAGGACAAACCATGAACAGGCAGTTTAGACACCAGGCAGTTCCTATAATTCAGCATTCAATTCAGTACTATAGTTTGCTATTGATGAGGGAATTGTGACCGTTATATTGCTAAGGCTCTTACCCACTAAATACTCCTGAGATGCGAGTAGATGTACCGCTGTGCAGTGGGTAGACGGTCATAGGGAAGAGTGACAGTGCTTCATCTGGTTTTAGTTTTAGAGCTGTTATAGTCAAGCAAGCTTGAACTTGAATAAAGTAGAACATAGGCAGAGGGTGAACCAACTCCAGGGTAAGGCTAAAAGCAGCCAAATGTATTAAACATCATAAACCCGTCTTTTTAAGCAAGAACCAGACATGGGTGTCATGTAGGCTAAAAAAAAAAGTTTAATGGGACTGAATTTGTATTTACCATTACAATTGAATAAAAACCTTAGAAATTGATAATTATATAACGTTTCCTTTCCGCTGTTATTCAAACAGCAAATAAATTATATATAGAAAGCGACATTATCACTAAGGATCTATCGCGAGCTTAAGCACTCTCAAAAAAACAAAACTATCGTTATAATCACTGAAGCTGTATACACTGTTAAATGAATCTCTTACTTACATTGTACATACATCTGCACTTTGTTATTTATGATGAGAGAATTCACAAGAGTCCGGAATTCAGTCAGCGAACGCGCGCGCACTCAACAAAACTGATGAGTTTGAATGATGACTCATCTGAACGTTTCTGATTGGACATTGCATTCCTAAGCTCAACAGATATGTGTGTGATTGGTTAAAATGCACAACACTGTAAATACGCCTAAAATGAAATACGGTGCAACATGAGCAGATCTTAATTTAATGCCGCAATCGACACTCTATTCCTATTCATTTTGTTAGCAACAGACGTAATAGATTTAATTTGTTTGTGCAGGGGCATTTTTGTCCAATTTAGTGTCATTTTTGCTCCAAGTCCCCACTCCGCCTATGGAACCAGGCCAGTATTTACCCATAGCACACTGCTCAAATGGGTAAAACAAAAAGGAAACAAGATTCATGATTTGTTATTTAAAATGTTACTATATGCCAGGACAAACATCTGGCAAGTTCAAGTAAATTGTTAGGCGGCATAGTCAGGGGAAATATAATGATTATCTAAAAATAGAACAGTGTCTGGTTGAAAGTAAAGAAAGACAAAAACAGGGAGGGATTAAGCAAAAAAAAAAACTGAAATGCTCATTAAGACATGAGCAGTAAATGGTTTTTCTTTCATTCATTCGGTCATACTTTACTTGCACAAAAGAGATTCACTCAAACATATAAACAAGCCATCTGCAGTCTTTGTGCAGTCTCTCTCTGTTCCACTTGGTCTGGGTTGTATATATACACAAAATGAAACCAAGAGTCAATTCTTCCATCAGAATCCAGAATCGGGCTTGATAAAGAGGGCGGAGAACGCAAAGGCAAGGAAAACGATTCCACCAATGATTGTAACTGTAGAGAAAGCAACAGCAAATATCATCAAATAAATCTGGATATAGGTCAATGCTTATGCAAACCAACAGAACATAATGTACTGCACTAAACGACTCACCGGTTCTAACGGAGATCTTCTGAGCCACCATCCTTCCACCGATAACAGCCAGGCCTGTGCACAGACAGTGTCCCAATGTTCCTCCAACTGCTACTCCAAATGGATCCTGCAGCACAAACCCGGCCAGTTATTTACAGTTAACAACACTCAAGTCATTTGCTAGCTGCTAATAATGAGCAATATAGAGTGCTGGATTATTCTAAGTTAATTACTTATAACGTAGAATAAAAGTCTGAAGTAATTAAGAATAAAATATATTTAAAATCATAAATAAAAATATATATCTTATCCAGGTTAACAGTTTTTTTTTTTATATAATACAAAATATATTTTTATCTTGGGCATTAAGAATACTTAAAATGTTAAAACGTGTATTTTAGTAGAAGGTTTGTTTAAAATTAATTATAAATAAAAATATATCAATTTTTAAAATGGGCATTTAGTATATTTAAAAGGGAATTTTTTTTAAAGGGACGTTACGAATATTTAAAATGGTAAAATATGACAATTTTAGTAGAAAATTTATTTTAAATTAATTATAAATAAAAATATCTTAACCATTTTTTTTTAAAAATAATGATAAATACAGTTTCATGGGTAAATTGTGACAAAGTACTTTTAGTAAAAGTTAATTATTTATGAAATATATTGCAGAATAAAAGTCTAAAGTAAGAATAAAATTGATTTAAAATGATAAATTAAAACATAGATATCTCATCCAGGTTAGCAATTTTTTTTTATATAATGCAAAATACAGTTTTATGGGCATTGAGAATATTTCAAATGGTAAAAAGTTATAAAGTATTTTTAGTGAAATAATTTTCTTTTTAATAAAATAAAAGGTCTAATTTTGAATCCTGTGTACATACCTCTCTTGCAGCCAGCACAATAGTGGCAAGCTGAGAGCGGTCACCCCACTCAGCGAGGAAGGTGAGGGTGAGTGCCTGAATGAATATAGGCGAGATCACGCTGTGCCACTTCCTCGGAGGCAATATGGTCGCCGCCGTCCCTGCTTCCATGTCGGGTGCGCTGCTGGCTAGCTTATAGCGCTGAAGCTGCGAGAGGAAAGGAAATCAACCAATCAAAGGTCAGATAAGATGCTTCAATTATGCAGTGGATGTTATTTAGCCACACCTGCGAACAAACACACTTGAGTTAGAAAGATTTTACCTCCTCATCCTTTTTCTTTATCTCAGCCTGGACCTCCTCCAGCTCCTCTTGCCCTTCATCAGGACTCATCCTCAGTCCCTCCCTCAGCATCCTCACACCAAATATGGCAAACAGCGCTGTCGATATGTAGTAGGTGTAAATCCGTGGGATAATAGTGGTGGCATAACCAAACAGGACTAATGAGAAGACAGACAGAAAAATAGGTCATTCATGCATTCAAAGGATTTTATAAGTAACACATGGTAGATAAACACTCGGTGGCCTAAGCACTGAATTATAAACTAAAATGTAACCCTTATAATTATATAAGACAGTGGTAAAGAGACAAAAAGGCCTGTCATTAGAAGTCTTTTAGACCATGATATTGTGACCATGATGACATTGTTTTGGACGGATGCAAATATACTATAATATTTGCATGATGAATGATATCCTGTAAACATCTCAGAAGACTTTCATTGGCATTGTATGTATTTCTAAGGTAGACGAGAATAGGAATAGGAACCCAGAGATTAAAAAAAAAAAAAAAGAGGTCAAGACAGAAAAAAAAAAAACACTCAAAGGCAACAAACAAGATCAAATCAAATTTAGGACATGTATAAGTTGCGGGGGGCTGGGGTGGATTGACAATGAAAAGACTATTTCTAGCCTTAAACATTAAAATTAAACCAAAAATTAAAATGATTGAAATCAATTATGAAAATTCAAATTAAGCTTTCACTCAGTAGGGACTAGCTAGTTTGTTTTTTAGACCAAACATCGTTTTGTAATTACTGATAAATCCAATAGATTGTACAAATTATTATATTAATGTATAATTTTAATGGTTAAATTATTATTTATAATTTTAATTGAGGTCAAGACCTCTGAGGTGGGACAGGACAATATCCCTGTTTTAAAGAGGCGGGTCTTCATTTGGTTTAAATCTAGCTACTTTTAATGCTTATTAATTTTATGTCAGATAGTTTATTCAACATATGTAATACATGGGATTTGAGACTAAAAGTCATGTGACACCAAAAGTCTTAGGTACTGGTGAAAAGTAGAAGATGAGATGTGAGGTGAAGCATATCAACCTCTGAACATGATTTAAAAAGTAAAGGTGCTTTTGAACAACCTACCTGACAGACACGTCATGAGTCCCAGAGCCAACATGGCGCCCACCAAAACAGTGAGGCGATTGTAGCGCATAGCCATGATGGCTGCGATGAAGAATGTCTTGTCTCCCAGTTCAGAGACAATGATGACTGAGAGGGCTGCCACAAAGGCATGAATAAAGCCCAGGTTTCCCTTATTGGGTTCATCGACTCTCACTGCCGGGCCGGGTGCGTGACCGGCGGTTGCCTTCTGCAGCTGGACAGAAATTATGATTCAGATGCTACATCAATTAATAGAAAAGGCAACAAATTTATTCAAAATATGAAGCAATATAAACATTTACAACAATTAGAGATACAATTCTGCATTTTAATATAAGAATTATTGTATTTTATCTATAAAGCAAGGATTAAAGGGGTCATGAACTGCACTTTTTATTATTTTGTACTGTTCTCTGTGGTCCACTTATAAATATAATGTTATCAAGATTTTTACATTAAAAAAACAATTTAGAAGTAATAGGCT
Source organism: Sinocyclocheilus rhinocerous (assembly GCF_001515625.1). NCBI lineage: Eukaryota > Metazoa > Chordata > Actinopteri > Cypriniformes > Cyprinidae > Sinocyclocheilus > Sinocyclocheilus rhinocerous. Next base: position 877,179 of record NW_015655565.1, on the reverse strand, counting down.
ATTTTTGGTCCTGTTGTAACCCCCCTCATCAGAACACTCTGTTTGAATAGGCGTGGTGGATTGTAGATTCGGAAGTAAGCGCCCACTACTATGATTGGCTAACAGTTGTGTATGTTTGACAGCCTACATCTTTCATAGATAGCTGCTGTGATTTAGGTTAAAAACGCATAAATGCTCAGTACATATCAAACGATCTGTAAGAACAGACAAAGCAATAGTGACCACGTAATAAAAACGGTTACTCACACTTGTGTGGTGCGACATTACTGTCAGATCCAATACGGTCACCACAGCATCGTCTTTTAGTTTCAATCTTTCTGAAATTCCTGCATCGAATTGTGCTTTGATTATGAACGAATCCGCAAACAAAGTTCTGGTCTATTCTGGTCGGTCTGGATCTGCACAGCGTCTTGTTGTCTTCGGAGCCATCTTTATCATTTGATTTCTGCACAGACCTGTGTTTGCCTCTCTCATTATTTACACTACATGTGTGATCGGTGGGCGGAGCTAAAAAGGCAGTGATGTAGAATCAGGCGTTGAAGATCTTCTGCGGAGGCGGGGTTTAGTCACACTGTTACGTCATAGTGGCACATTCCACAACCTGTCGTTTTGGCAGATTGACTTCAATAAGCTGTTTTTAGATAACGAGAAAGTTTGAGTTCTGAAACTTACAGGATTTTTTTTTTTAAAAGTACAATGACCTTTTATACGTCAAAAGATCAAGGGAATTTAGATTTCTCAGTTCATGACCCCTTTAATGTTGGGAAAATATTGGGGTACAAAACTGAACTGTTCAGGAGAGCAGTTCCTGAGATTTTGTCAACTACTGTAGTAGTATGATTGCTTATTCATCCAAACAGCTTGCCTGAAGAAATATTGTAGAGTTACATATAGAAATGTAAAGAATTGAACAAGAATGTTATGCATGTTCAACTTTCTATCAGTTTTTCAAATGCTTTGAGTAATCCTATAAATTCAGTCCAGCAAGTTAACTTCAAACTTATACTATTTTTATTTTATATATGTGTGCTGTGAATGAATGCCATTATGATACTACTTTCATTTAGATCGGAAGTTCTCAACCTTTTTTACTCCAAGCCCCCCCGATTACAAATAAACTGAAAATATGAAAATGTTCAATCAGTTAAATTGATTGTTATTATAACTAAATATAAATCATTTCAAGACGTATTGGGGCCCCCTTGGAATTCTGCTGAGGCCCTGCTTGAGAACCACTGATTTGGTCGATCAACTTAACATGTTGAAAACTAGCAACATAATTACAAAAACGCTTAATAAAGATCGTTGCACCTGGGTTTTTCATTTGATCTGCTCTCAAACCCTCAGAGTCTAAGCTTAATGTGTCTCCACAATGTGTCTCTGACCAATAAAATGGTCCCGCACATGTTTGTGAAGGGTGGGCAAATTCTTGACATAAAAATATAATACCAAAATATAAAAATGTCGATCAGGGTATATACAGGAATCATGGAGTTAAATTTAATACCTTTTAAGACCTTTTTTAAGGCTCTTTCCATACATTTTAAGACCTCATCGCCACTCCAAGTTATAACCGGTTACATCTGCGACACTTTAACTTACATTTACTATATACTGTTTGTAAGATAGCACAACTAAACAGTATTACTTTGTGATAACTCATTATCAATGCAACATAATTCAGAAGGGGGGAACGAAGCACAAGGGAATTAATTGAGTGACTAACCAATGCAACCCAAGAAACAAGAATTAGACCAATAAACAAAACAACTGACAAAACTTATTGAGGAGGGAAAATAAAGCTCTCCGAGCTAACAGGGCAATGAGTTCACACAGTATATTCAAAAGATGTATTTGTAACATCAACTCTTATAACTGTCTGCAAACCATAGCTGTTTTGTGGAACACTTCTCATGACAAACACCTGACTGGTCAGACAGTTTACCTGTGATTACACAGTGCTTGATTTGATGCAGACTTGACAGAGTGTCAGTACTGCACCTGATCGTGTCTGAATGATCATGAAAGGTAAAATAATGATCACAACTATTACATCATTTTAATTCTGCATCCAAAGCCCATGCTAGTAAAAAAAAAAACAGCCCAAAGTAGCGCAATTATGTCCCAAATATAAACATGCCATTTCCATCCCTAAAATACATATTTTACAGTCACTGTTATGCACATTTGTCATAAACACAGCTCAAATGCTTCCTACTAGTGTAGCCCAAAACATTTAGCACAGTTTTATTACAGGTAGAATGTTTCAGTACAAGCATTTCAACCAAATGTAATTTATGCAATATTTCAAACCTTTGACCCACTGGGGAAAATCAACCCATGGCAAGTTTAAAAGCAGCCCAATTTCGTGGAAAAAACAACAACAACCCTGCACCCAACACGAGCTGCAGATGTCAGATTTGACTGATCACGGGTCAAAAGTAAGGAGAGATAACTGACAAAGATGTTGGAGGATTTGCTCCTCAACAGATCCCGAGCTCACCGACCAATATCTTTTATCGTAATATGTGCTCCCTTTACACAGTGTGCACGCGATCGCGAAATCGAAAGTGAAAGTGAACTACGACTGCGAGCGCTCATTCAAAGGGGATTTAAATACCCCACATATTGATAGCGGCGCCCTGAT